>NC_056746.1:993016519-993036519 GCF_019279795.1 Protopterus annectens | reverse complement strand
ATAACTTTGATTTAAAGTTACAGTCCTGTTATTATAAAACTATACATCATTGTTATAAAATTTCTGTAAAAACAACTTCTGTCCTTTATAAATCCACAACCAAGCATTAAAATTGTGGACAGTCTTAAAAAGACTTTTTGACCTATGTGCTTATCTTATTTTTAACAAAAATTACTGACTTCATGCACGTCAGTATATGTTAGAATATTATCTCTCCAAAGATTTTAACTTCAGCATACATTTAATAGAGCAATATTCATTAAACCCTGGTGGGGTATTAGCATTCGTTCTTAGCTGGCACAACAATTCCGATTCTTCTAGTTTTAGCTCCTATGGTCCTCCCCTAATGTTCTTACTAACCTGCTCAATGATAGTAAAAGCAAACCTATGTGTGGGGTTAATAGCCATGTGCTTGGCTAATGCGTTTGTGAGACTTCCTTTATTAATATGATATAGATGTTCATAAACCCTTTGTTTAAAAGCCCTCTCAGATGTTCTTCATTCCACATTGCTGCAGTCCTAACTATTGGGTAGTCCGCTGTCCAGTCGGCCCGAATACCAAAGTATATGGCTGACGTCGGTCAGGGCGCATTAGACTGACGTCAGAACGTCAGGGTACTAATGCGCATGACCGACGTCATATCCCCAGTCTTTTTTGCCGCATGGTCCGATGCAGAAGCAATTTTGCGAGTGCAGGTTGGCGTTCTGAAAGTTTCTGAAGCCAGAGTTTCAGACCGAATCAAAGTTGGCTAAGTACCCCGTTGGGGAATATTTTGGTTTTTTTCTTGCCTCAGTATTTAACCGGATGTCAGAAAAAGTGAATAACTGTATTTCTTGTGGGAAACAGATACCTCATAGGGATTACCATACTTTGTGTATACCTTGTTTAGGGCCTGAGCACGACGTTGTTGGATGCCGCTCTTGTGCTAGATTTAACAAACGCACTATTAAGAGAAGGTTAGACTGTGCCAGGTTAGTGTTTGGGAAGCGTTGTAATTATAAAATGCCGTTGGATGCTCCGGCGCTTCGCTAAAACGCAAGGACAAAACAGCAAAGCCTAGAGTGGAGGAACCGACAGTCCCAGACGTCGGTTCTTTAGAGGGCTCAGTGGAGCCGGAGGTTTTGCCAGGTATTTCTTTGGAGTCTCAGGGAGAGACTTTACTGTTACAGGATGTATCCTCTCAGGAAGTAGGCCAGGCTGAGGGGGCTTCTCAGGTGGCTGTTCTTCCCTCTCTTCCTAAGGTGGTCAGAGCCTCCCCTTCTGTTTCCAAGGCTTCTTTGAGGGGCAGGCCGAGTTTTGCTTCAGTGGGGGTTTCTCCTAGTACTTCAGGGTCTTTGCCTAAGAAACATATGCTTAAAATGGCAGAGGATTTGATTACTATGATAAGGGGTTCTATGCCCCCTCCTGATAAGAGGCCTAGGGTGGAATCTGAGTTTGGAAGTTTTGAGCAATGCTCGGAGGCTTCTGAGTCTTCGGCTGAAGACTTGCAGGAGTACCCTCCTTATTCTGATTCTGATGTGGATGATTCTACTCCTTCAGCTTCCTCCTGAGGATTTTTCATTTTCAGAGACTCTGCATTCCATGAGGGAGCATTTTAAATGGGAAGGTCAAGATTTCTCTGATTCCAGGAAAAGGCTTAGGGAATTCTTGTTTTTACCCCAGCACAGGCCTTTAGCTATACCTCCTGTTTTGAATGTGGTGGAAGATGTTTTGCAGAGGCTTCCCTGAATCCTGATTCTTTGCCTCCTGCCCCAGTTAAACCGGATAGGTATTATAGGGTGCCTGAAGCTCATAAGTATCTTTTAAGAGTCCTAGGGCAGACCCGAAACTGTCTCTCAGGGGCCTAAAGGTGTGAAGGCCTCAGTTGTTAAAAATCCTGTCCCTCCTGATAAAGAGGCAAGGGCTTTGGATAGATGGGGAAAGAAAGTGTATACTTCTTCCACTTTAGCCATGAGGGCGTTGAATTGTCAGTTTCACATGTTAAAATATCAGAATTATCTTCTTTCACAGTTGAAATTTAAGGTGGATGCTCTGGCGGAAGGTATTGAGTGTAAAGAGTTGCAGGATTTAGTTCATGTGTCTGAACAAGTGGGTAAACATTCCTTGCAATGTGGTTTTGATGCTGTGCAGGCCTCCTCCAGGGTGGCTGCCACTGGTTCTGTTCTTCGTAGGCACGCCTGGTTGAGAGATCAGAACTTAGCTGAGCATGTTAAGACAAGGATTTTGGATGCTCCTTTACAGTCTGATGTGTTGTTTGGTTCGCCTGTGGAAGCAGTTTTAAAGAAGATGGAGGACAAGGCTAAGTCTATGCAAACTGTTAAGGATTTTTTGCAGGTGCAGCCTCCGAAGTGTAGTAGAAATTGGCCTGCTAAGGGATGGACTTATCCTGCTTATGATTCCCAGTCTAGGGGTAGGTCTAGACGTGGTAGGGGCAGAGCTCAAGGTGCTTTTAGGCCTAGGGCAGGGAGTTCACCTGCTCAGACTTCTGGTGAGGGCAGGGGTCAGTCCTTTCGTAAGCAGACCCAATGACCTGCCTTTTCAGCTGCCAGTACCTTCTCGCCTGGCGGCACCTCTAGGAGGAAGACTGTCTCTTTTCAAAGAAAATTGGGATTTAATTACCCAAGACAAATGGGTTCTGGATATCATTCACCACGGTTACAGGTTTTATTTCCATACCTTGCCAACTTTCAAAGGCATGCCAGACATTCCTCCTCTACAAAGACAAGAGGCTCACAAGCAAATTTCTCAGTTACTCCAAATAGGGGCCATTCAGCCGGTTCCTGTGCCAGAAAGGGGCCTAGGATTTTATTCTCGCCTGTTCCTAGTACCGAAGAAGGGGAACACGTGGAGACCAATTTTGGATTTATCTATCCTCAACACTTATCTGGACATTCCCAAGTTCAAAATGTTGACGTTACAACAGCTTTTACCTCTGCTGGGCAAGGATCACTGGATGGTAACTTTAGATCTCAAGGAAGCTTACCTTCATGTGCCTATAAGACTAAGTTGCAGAAAGTATCTGCGTTTTCGAGCTGGAAATTCTCATTATCAGTTCTCTGCATTGCCCTTTGGCTTATCTACTGCCCAGAGTATTCACAAAGGTTCTGGCTCCAGTGATAGCTTACTTCAGGCTAAAAGGAATTCAAATCTATCCTTACTTGGACGATTGCCTGATTCTGGCTCAAGAAAAGGAAGACCTTCTACAGCATTTGGAATATGTCATAGCAGTGCTAAGATGCCTAGGGTATTCTGTGAACGAAATAAAGTCCAGTCTAGTACCCTCTCAAGACATGTGCTTTCTGGGTGTGAGACTGAATACAGCAGCCCAGATGGCCTTTTAACCCCGGACAAACAAAAGAATCTTTCCAGTTACTTCCATCAACTATCTCTTCAGTCCGGGCTGACTGCAAGGACAGTCCTTCAAGCCTTAGGGTTCATGGCATCTTGTATTCTGGTGCTTCCCAATGCCAAACTGCATATGAGGAAGCTACAATGGTATCCCAAATATGTATGTACACAGCACTGCCAGGCTTCGTACACTGTCATTTAAATACCTTGCATTCAAAAGGAATTTTGTGGTGGGCTCAGGAATGTCACCTAAACAAGGGACTCTCTGTGACCCGGCCAGAGGCGAGTCAAATTCTAACGACAGATGCCTCAGACATTGCTTGGGGAGCTCATCTAAATGGAAAGTGGATACAAGACAAGTGGCCTGCCAGACTACAGCATCTACATATCAACATGAAGGAGATGTTAGCAGTCCAGTTTGCATTAATGGCTTTCAAGGAGTTACTTCTTCCAGGGCAGGTGTTGATTCTAACAGACAACACAACTGTCATGTGGTACATCAACAAACAAGGGGAACACATTCTTACCCATTGTGCAGGCAAGCAATGATTTTATGGGAGACTGCGCTAAGCTTGCAACTAACTCTTCAGGCAAGGTTTCTGCCGGGAGCACAGAACTCCTTAGCAGATGTGTTAAGCAGACAAATCATGGATCCCCACGAGTGGAAACTGGATCTTCATGTATTTCAAAAGTTGACAGTGTCCTGGGGAACTCCAGACATAGATCTGTTCGCTTCTCCACTAAACCACCAGCTGCCAAAGTTTTGCACAAAGAGGTTTCATCACACAGCTTGGAAAGTGGATGCTCTTTCTTTCAGTTGGAAAAATCTTCATGTGTATGCTTTCCACCTCTGCCTCTTCTTCCAAAGGTGCTTCTAAAGGTCAGACAAGACAAGCCAAGGATGATTTTAATAGCTCCAGATTGGCCTCGCAGCACTGGTACCCATCACTCAGCAGTCTGGTAAAGAAGCCTCCATGGCCTTTACCCTTGATTCCACATCTGTTGTCTCAGAAGGACGGTCCTGCTCAATGTCAAGCTTCACTCTCTTCATCTAACAGCCTGGCATATTCTGTTTTGAAAGACAGCAGGTCTCAACTTCCTCAACAAGTTTTAAATGTGATTATGGAAGCCAGAAGACCTAGTACAAGGAAAGTGTACGCAGAAAAATGGAAGAGATTTTTATTTTGGACTGCAGCAAAGAATTTGGAGATTTCAGAGCCTAATTTGAGTGTGGCTCTTCAATATCTTACTGAGTTATTGGACAAAGGTTTGTCTTTCTCTTCCATTAAGATTCATGCTGCAGCAATTTCAGCTCACTATGATTGTGACCCACCATTATTTTCACATCCTTTGTTCAAGCAATTTCTTAGAGGGCAAAGAATATAAGACCCCACGTAGAGCTCCTACTCCTGCTTGGGATCTCAATTTTGTGTTGGAGAAACTTACTCTACAACCTTTTGAGCCTGCAGCTACTGCTGAACTGAAATACTTGTCATGGAAGACTGCTTTTTGTTGGCCATTACTTCTGCAAGAAGGGTTTCTGAGTTACAGGCCCTTATGGCGGTTGAGCCTTTTGATTTTTCATAAGGATAGGTATCATTACGCACTAATCCTTCCTTTATGCCTAAAGTGGTTTCTAGTGTGGCTTTAAACCAAACTATTCATTTGCCTACTTTTATGCAGATCCCCAAAATAAAGGGGAAAAGATTTTGCACACTTTAGATGTACACAGGCAATTGCGTTATTATTTGAGCAGGACTAAGGATTTTCGGCAGTCTCAGCAGTTGTTTGTTTCTTTTGCTTTGAGTTCTCAGGGCAAGCCTGTGTCAAAACAAACTATTTCTAGGTGGATTGGGTTTTGCATTGCATTTTGTTATTCCCATCATGGCAAGGAGATTCCAGCTGGGATTAGGCCTCATTCCACTAGGGCTACTGCCACTTCAACAGCTTTTTAAGGGGTGGCAACTAAGGATATTTTGGAGGCAGCTACTTGGAGTTCAGTGCATACTTTCTCTAAGCATTACCACCTTCCTCTCTACTCTAAGTCTAGGGCTGGTTTTGCCACAGCTATTTTGCAAGGTATGTTATCAGCTCCTGCTTCCTTATGATTTGCCAGCCTCCCTTACCTCTGCTTTGGGATTCTACCCAATAGTTAGGACTGCAGCAATGTGGAATGAAGAACATAGTACAGTTTTGTACCTACCATAAATGTAGATGTTCGAGGATCCACATTGCTGCAGTCCAATCCTCCCTCCTTCCCCTCTGTGTTTAGGGGTGGTTGTGTAGGTGAGGTTATATTCTGCTAATTTTGTATATTTTGTATATATATATATTTTGGTGCAGATATGTTGGGAGTTTTTGGTTTTTGGCCTTATCTTTTCAGGGTCTTCTGACATCTGGGGCAAGAAAAGACTGAGGATATGACGTCGGTCATGCGCATTAGTACCCTGACGTTCTGACGTCAGTCTAATGCGCCCTGACCGACGTCAGCCATATACTTTGGTATTCGGGCCGACTGGACAGCGGACTACCCAATAGTTAGGACTGCAGCAATGTGGATCCTCGAACATCTACATTTATGGTAGGTACAAAACTGTACTTTTTGCCTATATAATAACCATCACATTGTTGGCACATTGCAAGGTAGACAATACCAACTGTTTCACAATTAAATTTTCCTTTGATTGTATATTTTGTGTCACGGATGCTAAACTCATTGCCCACTCTATTATGTTTACAATAACCACACCGTCCACACTTTTTCATACCCCAATGGGCATGGTTCACTAGGTGTTGTCTTTCTAAAATATTGTTTAGATTAGGGCCTTTTTTGTGTATTATATGTGGCCTTTTACCTAAACTTCTAGATGTGGCATTGTCTTCCCTAATGAAAGTCCAATTTTTAACCAAAATGTTTCTTATTTTGGGGGCATCCATTGAAAACATCACAAGGAAACTCAGGGTGTATTTGGTATCAGAATTTAAATTAGCCTTAGACCTACTTTGTGGAATGTTATCTAAATGATCTTCCCTATGTCCCTTCCAGAGTATGGGTTGAAAGTGCCCTGTGTTCCTCTTTCTTCTGACTTCTTCTATTAATTGTTCAAATAAGTGGGTTGGAATACCCCCTTTTGGAAAACATTCTTCTTAAGTTGTTACACTCAAGGTAGAAGTCAGTATCTGTAGAGACCATTCTAGCAGCTCTCACTAGTTGCCCTTTAATCGCTTTCTTCTGATGGAATGGATGACTACTCTGGAAGTGTAGGAAGGAATTAGAGTAGGTGGGCTTCTGTATATCTTGGCTGCATACCTATTGTTAACTCTGTCCTTATTTAGTTGTACATCTAAAAAGTTAATAGATTCAGTGTCAAATTGGAAAGTAAACTGTAAAAAATCAGTAAGACTTGTGATTTAATTCACAAAATTTTTAGCTGTAACATCTGTTTGTTTGTGTCTTTCGGCTTTTCCTGGTTGGGGGTTGTCACAGCGGAAACTCCGGTCCGCTAATGATTGGCAGTAGATTTTTACGTACTGGCTTGCCGGGCCTAAAGCACAACCTTCAACAAAGGAACGCCCATTCACACATGTCGCCACACAGAAGACGCTCTAACTGAGAATCGAACGGGCAACGTCTAACTGTGAGGTGACAACGCTACCGCAGCACCACCACCGCAGTATATAACATCTGTCCCTTTCCAACTTAAAAACATGTCATCTTGGTAACGTATACCAGATGGCATTTTTTTTTTATGCTGAATTTCTAAAGAGAAGTTCCTTTTCCCAGTATGCAATAATGTAATTCGCAAAGCTTCCCCACATGGGGAACCCATAGCTACCCCGTTTTTTTTTTTTTCAAAAAATATTCTTTGTTAAATGAAATAAAGTTATTGAATAAAACTAATTCTAGAAGTATCTCCATTAGATCAATTTCATCTCCATCAGCTCCTTTTAGAAGTAGGAATTCACGTACCCATTGTATGCCTAGCTCCTGGGGTATGACAGTATACAAGTCTTTTATTTAACAAAGAATATTTTTTGCCAAGCACATAGCTATTAACCCCACATGAAAGTTTGTTTTTACTATCATCGAGCAGGTTAGTAAGAACATTAGGGGAGGACCATGGGAGCTAAAACTAGAAGAATCAGAATTGTTGTGGCAGCTAAGGAAGAATGCTAATGCCCCACCGGGTCTTAATGAATATTGCTCTATTAAATGTATGCTGAAGTTAAAATCTTTGGAGAGATCATATTTTAGCATAAACTGACATGCATGAAGTCAGTAATTTTTGTTAAAAATAAGATGAGCACATAGGTCCAAAAAAGTCTTTTTAATATTGTCCACAATTTTAATGCTTAGTTGTGGTTTTATAATGGACAGAAGTTGTTTTTACAGAAATTTTTTAAAAATGATGTATGGTTTTATAACAACACGACTATAACATTAAATCAAGGTCCTTTAACTAATTGAATTTCTAATTGTTTAATTAATGGCTTTTGTAATGGTGATGGTTCTTGGGAAATGTTTGTCTGATGAAGTTCATTGTGGATTGTGAATCAACGAACGCGCTAACAATAAATTTTGGGATATTTGGAACTCTCTCCTAGCATCATTTGTTTAATAAATTGCACTAGTGTTTGCAAGTCACTTTTCACGGCCAGTGGTCCCAATCATGTAATTCATTATTTAGGAGTAGCAAAAAAAAAGTCACAAATTCATTTTCAGCACCATTCAGCACTCCAAATTATGTTAATGTATTACAAAAGGGTCTAACACAGACAAATGATAGGTGCCAAAGCCACATACTTAAACTAAACTCAAAAAAGTGCATTATCATTCCTTTGACAAAGAAGCAGTTCCTGCAAATTACAATATTGACAGCACCACCCTAAGCTCAAACCCAGCGATGCGAGATTTGGGAACCAGATTGATGTCAGTCTAAACTTAGATCAGCATCTGTCCATATTGGTAGGGAAAGGCTTCTACATTGTGCATCTCATAATTAAGGGCATCACATCCAAGACTAAGGATGTTATAACTCTGTACTCGACTCTCATCAGACCACTAGTTGAATACAGTGCTCCCTTTTGCAAGTACCTTACCATCAGCTGGAGAGACCACAGAGGTTTCTCACCAAGAAAATTCAGGGCCTCCAAAACATAACCTACATGGAAAGACTGAAAGCCCTGTCATTGTACTCTATAGCCTACAGGCTGCCAAGAGCAACTTGTGCCTGGCCTATAGAGGAGTCTCTGACCCTACCCTAATGGAAATGCTGAACTTCCCCAAATCAAGAGTCATCTACTCCAGGGATCTCAACCTAGTCTGTGACATTAACAGAACATGCGGGAGAGATGGATACATCTCCCAGAGATTGCTGCTCCACTGGAATAAGCTGCCAGTTCACGTGAAGCTGAGCTCCTCAATAACTCTGTTCAAGTGCAACTTATACAATTGGATGAGAGACTGTAAATTCACCCAAGGATGGCACTGATGTCTCTCATGGACAGGGGCACTTGGGGCTGATCATAGACTCGCTCTGCGAATAATGACCATCTAACTAAAATCAGTTAGGGAACACTGGTATATTCACCCAAGGGTGGCACTGATGTCACTCATGGACAGAGACAGTTGGGGCTGATCATAGACTCACTCTGCGAATAATGAACATCTAACCAAGGTCAATTAGGGAACACGGGGTATAACATGGCTAGGTTTGTAAAGGCCCTAGGGCCATTAGCCTAGTAACCTCCTGTAAACCTATAAACCTGTTTATAGAAGCATATAGCATTATCTGTCATTTATATTTGCTGCTAAATTAAACTGTCCATCCTGAATTTGTAGTTTAATGAAGTGATAAATGCATATCTGCGAGGGGCCTTGACTGAGCTGCATATGTTGTTTCGTTTCTATCTCATTAACATGCTCCATAAAATGTCCAAAATCATCTCTCTCTCAACTCTAATAAATCTAAAATTCTTCTTTTCCCTCCCTCCAGGGCTCTCACCTTCGACAAAAATGCTTTCAAAATCACAAGCCAAACCAACTCTATCATAGAGGTGGTCCCATCTGCAAAACTCCTTGGCATCACCATAGACGAGCACCTTAAATTTGATAACCACATACAACAAAACATAAAGAAAACCCACCAAAAGCTAGGTATGCTCTATAGGAACAATAGCTTTCTCTCCAACTCCTCTAGGCATACCTTAGCAATTACCTATCTTCTACCATCTCTACTATATGGAGCCCCACTCCTTACTAACCTGTCTTCTTCCATCTCCTCTAAACTCAAATCTGCTATAATAAAATCTCTAAATTTGCAACCAAATCTAAAACCTCTACTCACCATTGCCTTTCCCTACAAACTCTGAACTGGCTAGAACTCCTAACTACCTAGACTATCTCCAACTAACCACTGCTCACAAATTAATATTCTACCCTGATAAATGCCCAGCCCTAACAAACATCCTTCCTCCGTATATCCCAAACAGATCTCTAAGATCTGAGCACCAAAATTTAATTGCCATCCACAAACCCAATCGCCCTGCTGGCCGACTCCTTCTCTCCTACTCTCTTGGCAGGAAATGGAATTCTCTCCCTCCTTCACTTAGAACAACATTAACTCTGAATCCTTCAAAACCCAACTTTTCTCTTATCTGTCCTCTAAACATAAGTGTTCCTGCTTTCATCCCACTTAAATTTAATTAACTACCCTTATGAACCCTCTATATCCTTTCACTTCACACTACCCAAAACTATTATCTTTCCATTGCTACTAAATCAAACTAAAGCTACTTCTCAGTTTAAGTATTTCTCTCTCTCTACTCCTGTATGTAAATATTGTAAATATCAGGTAACCTCTGATCTCTTCATTACAGACAGTTGAAACTTGCTGCTCTGAAGGGAAACTACTGAAAATCTATTTTATCTTCCTTCCTTAATGATGTTTTTGAGATATATACTGTGTGCTTTTTGCTTTTTTTGCTAACTGTGTGAATGTAATTACACATGTATTTTTTTACCTTCAACACTATGTAACCTAGATTGTATTCGCATTGCTTTTGGAGCTTTTCTCCCCGGGCCTCCACTGAAAATGGGCACGTTCTGGCCCAGTGGACTTCCCCGGTAATCAAACTGGAAATAAATAAATAAATAAATAAATGTCCACAATACATCTTGTACTGTGAAACCTTGCCAATGTCATGGATGTTGGAGTTGTATGCTTACTACAGTATGTTGCAGGTTAATTATTTACTGAGTCAGAGAGATATGACAGTAGTTTGACACCTTAAATCTATTATTCATTGGTTAAATGTTTTCAATGGGCTTTGTCATGTAGATGATTTGCCAGAGGACCATACCTCTGAGCTGTCCAGAATTTCCCAGAATACCTAGTATTTTTGCCTCATGTTTTTATCTGTTCCTTATAAAATTTATATTTTTTTGAGTAAATTACTGAGGCATGAAGTCACTAAATAATGGCAGGCATTTCAGTTTTCTGACTTCATATCTCCCAGGAAATGGATGATCATGAAAAAACTGTTATTCTATCAACTTTCTAAGTTTAGATGAGCGATATTTAAAATTTACCCCTGTTTTGGGGCCATTGTCTTCCCCATTTGTTTGACTTTGTCCAGAATTATTGTGCCAAGAGGTCGAGAGGTATGCATGGTACTGACTTGTTGCCTCCTGCAGGAAGAATGACGTCAGTGCTTACCGTAACGCGGAGTTCTGCAAATTCAAATAGTACAGAGGTGTTTTTGTTAACTAGAATTTATTTTCTGAGTATTTCCATAGTGCTAGACTCTTACAGCTTGGTGTCATGTTGTATGTGCTTGTGACTGTTTAAGCACGGATTATACTTATGAGGCAAATCCATTTTTTTCTTATTGTGTCAACTTTGCTGACCAATTTAAGAGGTAAACACATCATTGTCCAGTCTAATTAATAGGTCTCATTCTTTTATAGGCCCATTTCCTTTTACAGAAGAAAGTGCTTTATTTATTCACATCCTTGCTTACTTCTGTTTAAGTAGATTTTGATTTAAGAGGGGCTTAATAAGTTTTTTTTTTTTCCTGAAAGGTGTCTTATTTTCTGTGTTGTTTTCTAAGATCCGCCATAGTTTCTCTCTTTCTTATTTCCAGGGAATATAATGCCCCTTTAATATTAAGGTTTTACTAAATATTCTTCTCTAAATGAATAATGTAATAAAATAATGGCAAAAACAGACTGGTGAAAGATTTAGGGGTAATAAAAAAAATTGAAACACCACTGTCAATAATTGATGATGGAAAAAGATGCCATAATGGGTAGTTTAGAACCAGTATCTGTATTCCAGTAAACAGCTAAACAATATTCTGTATTTTCAGATTAGTTATTTAATAATGTTTGGCAAAGAGGACAGGACAAAATAGGTTGCTTTTGATAGGTTTGGGAAAAACTGCATTCTTCTGCAACACTTATTTTTAGAATTCTCAGTTGTCAAGCTCATATGATAACATTTATGCTTGTCTCTTATGAGAACATGAGGAACCTTATGGCACCCCTTCTGAGAGAAAATAACATCTTTGTGTAATCATATTGGTGTCTGTCCACGCTTTGAAATATGGTTATGATTTACTGATGCAGATTACAGACATGGAAAAAAAAAAAAACAAATCTGTATAGGTAGGGATTGAAGCTTGCACTCTAAAGCTATAAAGCGGAGAGCTTACCGGGCTATATGAAACCTTAAAAAATAGATTTACTTTTGTATTTGTTTGTTAACCATTTAAGTAAACTGTCCCTTCAATACTTTTTTTTAAGCTGCAATACAGGCCTAAAGGATAAGGATGATTAAAATGAACACAGGCAGTTCTTAGTAGGCAGATGACTAGCATATTCTTCTGAAGAAACTGGAGTACCAGGAGAAAGCCCATGCAGTCATGAACAAAATAGGTAAACACCACACAGAAAGTGCACAAAGATTAGGACTGAGTCTAAGATCCAGAGTGGTTAAGTACGAACTGTAATTACTGAGTTATCTTCATGCCCAGTCTGACCCTTTTTGATGACTATGTTAGGACTCATCCATACAGTCTTCAAATTGTAAATCAAACTTCTTATTCCAATCTAGTTCCCCTTTTTTGGTGTATTTTTTCACTATCACTGAACTCTTTCCTGGTTGCCCTAATTATCCATTCATTCCTCTCGTGAGAGCACTGCATCTTATCTATTTCTGGGGTAAGTATCAGGAGAGCCATGTGTGGGACAGGACTGTCACATTTCCCTCTGGATGGAGGTTTACTGAAAGTTAGTAGCGATCAGAACTGAATGTAGGAGGTTTACTGAGAGTGAGTAGCGATCAGAACTGAATCTAGGATCTTGAAGCAGTGAAGCAGGGACCTTAACTACTGAGCTACCATTATGACAAATTTGGTCCTTTTTGATGTGCATGGTAGGACTCAACCCTGCAGTCTTCTGCTTCTAAGTCATACCCCTTGGAGCACATGTCTAATTCCAGTTTTGTTCATGTTTTGCTGTCATCTTTTTTCATTGGCCACCAGTGACCTCTTCCAGAGATTGCTCTAATTATCTATTCATTCATCCTGTAGGAAGGAGTTCTACTTTAAATTTGTTCTTTGTGTGAGGATTAGATGAACTGGGAGTAGGACTATTATATTCATGTCTTGGGGGAGGTCCAAAACTCTCCAAATTTCCACTGAATTTGCATGCAGCATCCAAGGGTGTGACATGCCTTCACAAGCACATAATAAAATGGTGCAGCACCCATCTTGTAGTCATTTCTTTTACATGACCACCACTCTTCATATTCCACTGTTTTAGAATGCCCAGACAACCCCCCCCCCCCCATGAGGGTGGTGAGAATCTCCTCTAATTCCCTTCTTTGTCTCCTTATGTAACCGTGGCATTGCAAAGGCCTCTACATGTATTTTGGTCATCTGTATTAAAAGTCAGGGCACCATCCATCTGTGCCATGGAGCCAAATTTGATGATTGCTTATCCATTAGGTCACATGACTAACCCCATTCTGTTTCTTTTTGCTGACCATGGTAGGACTTTAACCTGTAGAGTCTTCTGTTTTAAACTTAGACACCTTGCCTGTTAGAACACATGGCTGGACCCCTTCTAATGCCTACTGTGGAACTAAAACTCAGTCTTCTGACCCTCTGAGCACCAAAGACAAGTATGCTACCACTTAATCCAACAACAATTTAATGTAAGCTTTCTTTTCTCATTATTTAATCTTTCAGCACATCTTTCAGCCCTATGAGTGCATTGCCTTCACAGCTGCTTCCCAAACTGGCCTTTGACTTTGCATTATAGATATATTAGGTTTGCTGCCAGTGCCCACGTTTGCTCTTAACTCATGAGGGAATCTAATAATCCCCTTCAAAGTCATTATCTGAATTTTTCTCACTTGGTAGAGTTGGAGCTGCAACCTGAATTGGTCTTTCAAGTAGCTTGTCAGACATATTGCCTTTAACATTACTGCCTACGGTTATTCACTCCCTGTAGTGGATTTATTGTTCTCAATACTTCTGCTCGAGTTACTGTTTCACCAAGCATAAGCAAAGTATGTTGTCATCATAGTCACAGCTTGACTTGCACCTTCAACCAGCACAGTTTCTGTGTGTTGTCTTTGTACTGATTGTTACAGCTGTTGTTATTGAAAGTATCAAAGATCACACACCAATATGTTGCATAGATGTTTGGCACACAGTCTCTGAATCCTCTGAGTGTTCTGATACTTTGTTGTGGTTTCATGGAGAATGAGAAGAATTGCTTCTGGGAGTATTTAGGTCCTACTAAATGGAATAGCCTTCACCAAGCCATGCCGCATTTCTGGCGTTGGGTCATGGATTCATAAACATCAGCATTCCAACTTAGTCTTTAGGACATTTTTTTACTTTAAGTTTAGCTTTTTTCCTCATCTTTTATAATCCCTTTGATGTCAAAATGAAAGCAGAGCTGCTGTACTGTGAATAAAATGCCACAGCAATTAATACTGGAATGTGTACTTTAATGAAAAAGGTTAATTATTTTTTTCATATAGTAGTAGTAGTAAAAGCATAGGTGGCCTTATTAATTATGCATAATGATGAATGTGCTAGATGACTTTGACCAACTTTGCTGTTTCCTGTTACAGATCTTTACCCCATACTTCACAAATAAATTTTCTTCTAAAATCATTTTTCTTTGGTATTTCTGTGAAGTTCTTTAAAAATTATTAAGTGTTGACAGTGTTTATACATTCGTCCTGTAGAGTACTGCAAATAAGAGGCATCTGCACCCTGCGTGCCTGCAGTGTGGCTCAGTAGGAGAGGTGCTAATTATGTGAGTTGCAGTCTCTGGTCATGGATTTGATTCCCATGGCCTCTGCTTTGCATACTGTGTGAATGAAAAGTCATTTAAACCAAATATTTTGGGTCCAGCCTGAAAACGAGCATCTGTTACTAGCAAAACATACGTTGTTAACAAAGAATGAGTAAATTATTAATAAAGGGGAAAAAACTCTTAAAACTAACTTTTCTTTCAGATAGTTGATAATTACACTGTTACAGTACTTGAGGTTTGTAACCAGAAAGTATGGCACAAAAATGCACTTTTTTTAGAAACTGATTACATGCTGTTACTGTAAGATTTGTTTAGATACTCATATTCAGTCACAGCAAGTTATGTAGGGATTTATGCCAGGTTCAGTTCTTCTTTTTATTTTGAACTCACAGTGCTGCTATTTCCTATTTAAGGAATACCATGCAATGAGTCATACGTAGGATGCAATTGCTTAATGCTTACTTCTGCAAGTGATGAAGCATAGGAGACCTTTATCAGATGCAGGCTACCAGTAAACTACTGTGATGAATCAAGTGCTGTTGTTGTCCATCTCTTCTGTGTACCCAAGAGTTAAAATAAATGAAAATGAACAGTCTTTGCCTGTTCATGCCCTTCTTTCTGGGTGGTAAAACATATTTCCAATAAAGTGATACTAAATGCTTCCATGGAATTAGAAACATATTTTTTTTAATTTTTCTTACTGGCATATTTTGCCATAGGAAACCCAGTCAGTATATCTTTTAGCAGAACTGGCAAGGCAAGAGGGGAATTTGAATGTTTGTATACCTTACTCATGGTTTCTCTTTCTGTTACCCACCCCACCTTAACCTACATTCCATCAGGATTCCCTTCTATCTATTTCAAATAATTTGATTCAGCAGAGCTGTTTCATTGTAATAATTTCTAATATATCTTTACTACATATTTATAAAGTTGTGTTGTTGTTACTGTTATGTTCTCTTAGTTTGGGGTTACTTTTATTTATCACAGCATACTATACTGAGCCTAGCATCACATCATACCAATACCTCACAAATAATATACATTAAGCTACCAAAATGGAAAAATAATTTGCACTCCCATATCCCCATTATGATGGGATCCTAACAGTAACAGGGCAAAAGGAAAAAAAGTTATGGCCAGTGTTAGAAAGAGCAACTCTTATAATGATAGTAGCTCACTAATTAAACTAAACAGGAAACTAAGAGGGCTAATTAAATTTTACAAGACAAATGACCAGGTTAAGATAGCCTGTTAGGTTAAAGACAGTCACAAGGCCTTCTACAGTTCTGTCCAAAACCTTAACGGTAATGGACAGCAGTGCGCTGAACAGCGGTAAATGGTACCTCCTTCAGCAAGCCGAGTGACTTAGCAAATCTGCTGGCTGACAAATTCAGCTCTGTTTTCACCCCCTCACTCTCTCCCTGCCTACCCCATGAAATTCCTACTAGCATACCCCCCACCCCCATCTATTCAGAGGGAGCAGGTCATGGTGACACTCCTCGATGAGGTCAAAAACACAGCCTCAGTGGGGCCAGATAATATCCTGGGTTGTCTTCAAAATAGCTTGAAACATGATCTGTCAGAACCACTTGAGTCACCTTTCAAATACAGCCTTAAAAACATGAAAGACTGCAACAGTTATCCCTGTTCACAAGGGTGAACCATCAAATGGCCCCATAAACTACAGAGCCATTAGTCTGACTAGTGTGATATTCAAACCATGGAACAAATTATTGTGACTGCCTTTGCTGTAAGATGGGTTGCCAACTGGCTCACAAACTGGTCACACACACACACACACACACACACACACACACACACACACACACACACTGTCAAAGTGGGTGATTCTGCATCAGTCAGCAGATCTGTCACCAGTGGGTTGACACAAAGGTAATTGCTAGGCCCTGTACTGTTTGGTATATACTTCTCAGAATTTCAGGCCAAAACTAAGGGGCCATCACTGACCAAGTTTGCAGATGACTGCAAACTGGGTGCAATTATTAAATCTCCAAATGATGTTAGTATACTTCAGGAGGGTCTTGCGCATCTTACGCAACTGATGTCTTAGTCACAGTCTTACATCATCATTCCCTTTGGTAAAAACAATGTCCAGTCACACTATCAGATTAACACCAGTACTCTATGTACCTATGAAGTGGTAAGAGATCTGGGATCACAAGTAGACTGTGACCTTAAATTTGACCACAGTGTGTCTACTGTAGTAAGGAAGGCTTACTACTTAGCACACTTGATTAGCAAAGGCATCACCTCTAGAGCAAAGAGATTATAACCCCTCTATACTCATCACTAACCAGGCCCATAATTGAGTATAATGCCCCTTCCGGCATGTGCCGTCCAAAGCACTTGCAGCAACTGGAGTCACCTTAGAGGTTTTTAACTAAGAAGATTAAGGGACTCCAGCACGTGCCTTACACAGACTGACTGAAGTCCCTGTCACTGTACTCAGTATCGTATAGACTTCGTAGGGGAGACTTATGCCTGGCTTACAGAGCAATCTCTGAATCAAACCTAATGAATTTTCTGCACATCCATAAATCAAATGGGATTAGAGCTACTTGGTCCAGGGACCTAAATATGGCCTGCAACTTGAATAGGATGTGTTGGAGGGATAAATTTGTCTTCCAATGACCACCGCATCTTTGGAATAGGGTGCCAATTCATGTGAAGCAGAGCACCTCTAAGACACTGTTCAAAAGGAACCTGGATGAGTGGATGGGGCCCCATAAATTCTTACCTGGATAGCGCCCACAACCCTCCTGGAAATAGGCAGTCATTAATAAATACAATTCTGGGTATTGACTAGAGTATCTATGGTATTGCTTTGGGATGAAATGGCTAGGCTTGAAATGATCTCTGGGTTGATAGACTAGTAACTTCCTGTGATCCTAAAATAAATAAGACATTGGCAACCTGCAGACACTAAATCCATCCCAGTTTTGTTTTGTCAAAGGAGAGTCATACCTTCTTAACCTGGTAGACTTTGAGAGGGTCACCAGGGCAGTGGATGAAGGGAAAATGGTACATGCCGCCTACCTAGACCTGATTAAGGCATTTCTTACATTATCCCACTTGAGTGTTGTTGACAAACTCACTGAACCTGGCCTAAATACCTGCATAACTTGCTGGATTGCTATCTGGCTCATAGATAGGACCCAAGAGGTCAGGATTAGTGAGACCCCCTTTGCCAAGAGACTGGTCACTAGCGGAGTACCTCAGAGTATTCAGCCTCCTATTTGACATCTATTTCTCAGAGGTCAAGGCTAATGTCAAAGGCCTTTGGCTCTCACCAAGTTTACAGACAAGTGCAAATTGAGAGCGGTCATAGATTCCTCCCATGAACTAACATCCTGTAAGAGGGTCTAACGCAGAGAAATGACTGTTGCCAATGCCACGGATTAAAAGTCAATGCCAAGAAGTGCAGTGTAGTGCCTTTTGGAAAAAAGTCCACCCATGTTAATTAGTCTATCATTAAGGCACCCCTAACAGTCAACCCAGTAATTAGAGATTTGGAATCGTATGTAGACTGTAATCTAACATGTGATTAACATGTAGCCAAGGTAGTAAGAAAATCATTCTGTATTGCCCAACTTATAAGTAAGGATATGGCATCTAGGTCCAAGGAAGTTATAGTACCATTTCACTCAACCTTTATCAAACCCATCATTGAATACAGTACCCCTTTCAGCATATGCCTGAACAGGCATATACAACAGGTAGAATGTGCAGATGATGTTCATCGTGTTACCCTGCTGCAGTCATCACACTTGGGTTATCCTGTTGTCAGGCGGTCCTGCAGTCGGCCGGATTTCCAAAGTCTTGGTCCGACGTCGGTTGCTGTCGCCTCATCCCTGACGTCAGTGCGCCAGGGGTACATATACTGCAACCGACGCCATTTTCTTCAGTCTTTCTTGCCGCGCGGTGCCCGAAGCAGAAGCAGTTCGCAAGTGCCGACTCCTGAGATTGTTGAATTTGAATTTCAGACCGAAGTCTTCTATAAAGCTAAGTACCCCGTTGGGGAAACTTTTCTTGCCCCAGACCGATGTCAGAAAAAGTTAACAATTGTATTTCTTGTGGGAAGCAAATACCTCATAAGGATTTTCATTCTTATTGTATACCTTGCCTAGGCCGTGATCACGACGTCACTTCTTGTCGTTTTTGTGCTAGGTTTAATAAGCGTACTATTAAAAGACGATTTGATTTCGCACGACTCTTTTTTGGTAGAAAATTTAACTATAACATGCCGTCAGAGCTACTGACTACCGGCATGCACAAAAAGCGCAGGGACAAGGACCAACAGCCCAGGCCTAAGCCCGATTCCGAGGCCTTGGTTGATCCGGTCTCCGGTTCTCCGGTTATCAGTGAGGCTCCGACGCAGCCCCTGACTACCGCAGTTCTGGAACCCGAGACCGCTACAGATATTTTGACAGAATGTACTAGGCCGACGCAGCCTTTTACTTCAGGCCCTTCCGAGGATTTACCTTCCAAGGACGTCAGTGCTTCAGAAACGCCATCGGTTTCTGAAGGCGTATTCAGACCGATGACTCTTACAGTCAAAACGTTTTCCAAATCGAAGACTCCTTCTAAATCAAAAAAGACTACACTTCAGTCTCCTGTTCAAGGCCCTATGCCTAAGAAACAGATGCTTAAAATGGCTGATTTGATTTCTCTTATCAGGGGTTCTCAGCCTCCTCCTGACAAAAGGCCTAGACAAGAGGAAGATTTTGCTTCCTCTGAGCTACTGTCTATTTCTTCGGATTCCTCTGAGGACCAAGACTATTCCTTCTCTCCTTATGAAGATTCTGATGCTGAGGATTCTATTTCCTCAGCTTCTCCTCCTGAAGGCTACTCTTTTGTGGAAACTTTACACACTATGAGGGAACATTTTCACTGGGAAGGTCAGGATTACTCTGATTCCAAGAAAAGGCTCAGAGAGTTTCTTTTACTCCCCCAACACAGACCTCTAGCCATCCTTCCTGTTTTGGACATTGTGGATTATGTCTATTTAGAATCCAGTTTCAACCCAGACTCTCTACCTCCTGCTCCGGCCAAGCCTGACAGATACTACAGAGTTCCTGATTCCCACAAATTTCTTTACAAAAGCCCAGTAGCTGACCCAGAGACCATCTCCCAGGGTCCCAAGGGGGCTAAGGCTTCCATGGCTAAAAACCCAGTACCTTCAGAAAGGGGTTCAAGAGCACTAGACAGGTGGGGGAAAAAGGTTTACACCTCAGCCACATTAGCTATGAGAGCACTAAATTGTCAATTTCATATGCTTAAGTATCAGCA
>NC_056746.1:992790612-992978025 GCF_019279795.1 Protopterus annectens | reverse complement strand
TTGAGAGAAGACCTGCAGCCATCAGACATTACTGTCAAAGATGGTAGGAGAGTGGCAGTGAATCAAGAGAGATGGCAGTAGTTGACACAACACTGTAACCCCATGTTGAAGATGGGGGAAAAGAGGGTTGATGATGTTAGAATAATGGTGTGTGTATGTTGCAGAGGACAGGAGGACCAGACAATATAATGTACAATGTATTGTGTTAGGTAATGTTATGCTATACATTTCGCCTACTGGTTTGGCTTTTAGTTTCTAGTTGTCTGTAATTAAATCATATATAGTTATGTTTTGTGGTAGGTATTAAATGATAGTTTGGTAAATGAGGTAAGTCAGGTATATGCAGACCTTTGTAAAGATAACCGTGTTGTGTGACATCATGATATTTTGGTGGGTTTCTTGTCTCTTTTAGACATAGTTGCTTATTATGTGACATTTTGGTGGGTTTCTTGTCTCTTTTAGACAGAGTTGCTTAGTATGTGATATTTTGGTGGGTTTCTTGTCTCTTTTAGACAGAGTTGCTTATTATGTGACATTTTGGTGGGTTTCTTGTCTCTTTTAGCCAGAGTTGTTTTTATTATGTATGCTCTGTCGTCTTCTTATTTTTGTACTTGTCTAGGCTGAAGTGTTCATATAGGAGAAGGATGAAGTCTGAGATGTGCCTGTTTGCTTTTATGTAGAAGATGTATATTTGCTGTGTGATGATCATAGATGTTCAACATTAGATCACTGTTACAGTAGCCTAAGCTATTTGGGTTATATCTTGTCTAGCATATGACCACTGGACAGCTTTCAAAATTTCTTGGCACCTTTCACGTGCCCTAACTGCTAGGAGCATGAGCATAGCTACATAAAAAGGCAGTTTGGGCACCAAAGGCTTCAGAGCTTTTTTGCAGCCAAAGTGTGCTATTCCTGGAAGATTTGAGGAGCTAATGGTTGGCTACCAATCCTTTAAGGCTAGGCAGATAAGACCCTTGTGGGGTAAACCTTTTGCTTCATTTCCTGATGAAAATCTGTGCTATATTTTATGCTAGGAAAAGTATTTTTATGGACTAACATGAATTGTAGGGCAGCTTTTCTCAGTATATGCTTGCATGACAAATTTCTACAAATTTTTGTAAATGTAAAGTGCTAGGGGCAGGGATATTCTGCTTTTTGGGACTGTTGTTTTTTTTTTTTGTTTCATTATCTTTATTTTTCTGTCAAGATGTTTACGGACTCTCATAGGGTACACTATGTCTATTCAGGCTTCTTCTCAGCTGGACCATGGAGCTGTCACCAGTCTCCTCTTTCCCCTGACTGTAAGAAGAAGAAAACTGCTAGGGAATGTTTGTCTGTTAGGCCATCTCCTTTACTGGCTCAGTCACCGATGGTTGACTGCTGTGTCCTGATTTGGTTCCTTGGATCTCAAAGTGGTGTCTTTCAGTCTGTGTGGTATAGTTCCTCAAGAAGCCTCTAAGGACTGGGAGTTCTACATGTCCTCTTGGGTGTTGGTTTGTTATCAGCAGATAAGAGAGAACCACTCTTGTCTGTCTTGGGGGAAGGAGCGGGTGAAGATCTACCACATAATTGGGCTAGGATCCCTAATCCCTGGGATAGTGCCCCCTACTATGAGTCTCTCTTTTCCTGGTAGTTTCCCAGGAAAATAAAGCAAATAATTAAGATTATTACTTCTCCTGTTTCTGTTACTCTGGACAGGGAAGACTTGCTGGTATTTGCTAAGGAATTAATTTCTGTATTTAATTATTCAGATTCTGTTTCTTTATGTACTTCATATAGAAAAAGAAAGTTCCCTGTCATTCTAACACTGATTCTCAGTCAGAAGAACAAAGAATAGATGAGGAATGTTTTCTTCAGTGATTTCTCCAGAAGCTGGAGGTTGAGGAAAGTGATACTTCAGATTTCCCTCCTTCTGGAGGGATTTCAGTGGGAACATAGTGGAATCCCTTTTTCCCAGAAAATGTATTTTAAATCGTTGCAACTGCATATTCCACAGCCTGCTGCTGTCTGTCCTGTTTTATCAGCTTTAGAAGTTTTTTCTCACCGGCTTACAAGTATGCCTGACAGTCCACCTCCTGCTCCTAAAGGTGTTTCAGGAAGTATCTGAGACTCATAACTATGTTTTAGTCCTAAAGTAGACATTACAGTTACTTCCTTATCTAAAATTTCTGTTGCTAAACAAATCGTTGTTGCTAACCACATTCAGTTTGGCTTTGTTTGAGAACATGACAAACCTAACTGTTAACTTCCCCTCTTCTGAGGTAGATAATTCATTGAATGCCGTAATTGTTTCTCCTTATCATGTAACCAGTTACTCCTTCAACTGTTCTTACAATTCTGCTGATACTGTTTCCAGCAGTGCTGCTATGGGGTCGGTTATGAGAATATTTGCTTAGTTACATTCTCAAACCATCTGACACTCAGAAACATACCTTACAGCCGTACTGAATTCCTCAGCGTTTCCCAGTTTTGCGGGCAAAATAATGGAGTGTCATGAATTCCCGAATGTGCCCCTTCAAATCCTGATTTTTTTTTTTTATTTGCAAGTTAAGTTTTCATTACTGCTTATGTTATCACGCATCACCAGCATATCCTGCAACATCATCAATGTGCAGTGGCATGCACAATGACATCAGAGTAGTGATACAGTGCATAACCGCCTGTTTGAGACTAGAAGAGATTAAAAGAAAAAAGTTGTTTACAACTGCATTCTACCATCTACATGTCAAGGGGGTGTTTTCCTTTTTTAATTGTGTTCTGCAGTTATTCGTTAGGATTTTTTCTAAATTTGACATATTGTAGTAATATAACAAGGCTAAACGGATCATTTTAACATGTGCATCTATTATCTGCACATGAATTAAGCGCAAACTTATCAGTGTGCACTTGCGTACAACCTTTGTCACCCTTAAATGGACTTTACTAAATCAAAGGTTACGTGTATTAACAAGTGCCTGTTCTGTCTTGTACATTGGAAGACTGTTAACTTTTCTATATCAGCAGACAGATCAGGGTGCTTTCTATATAACTTGCATTTAAATATTTGTATCAAGCAGAAAAGGCTTCTTGCCAGTCAGTTTTTAATGTCTGAGGACAAGGGTGCCGGAACCATAGGGCAAGGGGTGGATGAGTGCCCGCACTTTAAATCAAGTCATGAACTGTGCCCCCAGCTCTTGGCTCAGATTTTTTTTAATAAAAAAAAGCTGTGCAAGAGAAAAGAGACATCAGAAACAGAAAAAGTGTGTGTGTGTGTGTGCGTGCGTTCGTTGCGTGTGTGTGTATGTGTGTGTGTGTGTGTGTGTGTGTGTGTGTGTGTGTGTGTGTGTGTCTGTGTGCGTGTCTGGTTGTCAGCAAGTGTCTGTGAATGCATGCATGCCAGTGTTTGCAAATGCGTGTATGCGACTGTATGTGAATGTATATGTATATGCCAGTATGTATGAGTGGGTGTATGAGAGTATGCACGAGTGCATCTATGTGATTGTACGAGTATGTGTATATGACTGTAGGTGAGTACGTGTGTATATGCGAGTGTGTGTGAGTGCATGTATGCAAGTGTGTGATTGCACGTATATGACTGTGCACGAGTGAATGTGTATACGCGAGTGTGAGCAAGTGCCTGTATGTGAGTATGTGTGTGTAGAGGGTTCAGAATCAAATTCCTGCATGAGGGAGGTTGCTTCAAAGAACATTATTTTTCTTTTTATTTTAATTTTAAAGCATGCAACTGCACAGATTTTTTCAGAATGTCTAGATTTTTGCCTCATATTCTTTGGTCTGTTCTCATAAAATTTGTGGTTTTCTGGCAAATTATTGAGGATTGAAATATCTAAATAATAACATTCTTTTGAATTTCAGTGAGACTTCATTTCCTTCAGAAAATGTATATTTATACAAATCCTGTTCTAGCAACTTTTTAAGTTTATAAGAGCAATATTTAAAGTCCGACTCTGCTTCTTCTGTCCTTTTGTCCCACCATTATTTTAGGCTTTAACCAGAT
This sequence comes from Protopterus annectens, assembly GCF_019279795.1. Taxonomy (NCBI): domain Eukaryota; kingdom Metazoa; phylum Chordata; order Ceratodontiformes; family Protopteridae; genus Protopterus; species Protopterus annectens. The sequence continues at coordinate 992,974,028 of NC_056746.1, read as the reverse complement.
TTGTTTGTGCTAAGAGGTTGAGAGGTGTTCAAAGCTTTTCAGGGAAAATAATTATTCATTTTATTTCAATATTCCTTTTTTCAGTTAAAACAAAAGCTGGCAATATAAAATTCAGCAAATATTACTCAACAAATGTATTTATTTATTTTTATTTGTCTTTGTTTGCTGGGGAAGTCCGACTGGGTAATACCCATTTTCAGTGGAAGTCCGACTGGGTAATACCCATTTTCAGTGGAAGCCCAGGGAAGAAAAGCATAATTTGTTTACATTATACCAAGTTCTAGTTAGATAGAGAGTAGTTATATATTTATTTACATTTATACACAAAATGTAATAATATATTTTAAGATTTTACAGAGGTGGAAGTTACTAAAGAGAAAACCCACATGCAACTTAGTGGATTGTACAGGGAACAGTTATGTATAAAAATTGTTTTGTCATTTCAGTGAGAGGTTGAGAGGATGTATATGGAGAGTATCGTATGGCGGACATGAAGTATTAACCTTGGGATGAGCATGTGCAGGACCAAGATTGGTTAAGATGTTATTTAAGCATTAGTTTCAAACTATTGTGTTTGTTGATGAGTTTTATTTGTGTGGGGATACTATTCTAGAGTTTAGCAATATATTGGGAGTAGAGCAGGTCTCCGGCAACATTATTTGACTTATTTGTAAGTAATAATAATTTGTTACTTGAACGGAGGTCCATTGCTGGACAGTAGGGTATTTATAAGTTTTGTAGTGCAGGGCATTTTCGGGATGATGAATGAGTTTGTGTGCTGTAGTTAGTTATGAGTATGTTAGGTAGTTGTGCAGTTCAAGCCAATTTAATTTCTTTAAGCTATGACAATGGTGGGTCCAGTGAGAGAGACTGGTGGCAAATATAACTGTTTAATTGTAGCAGAAGGCATTTCTGTGCAAATTCATCTATCAGTAAACCAGCTCTTTTTTTATTGTAAAGTAGCAGCTTCAAATAATTATAATATGCTAGTGCATGAGAGGAGTGGTGGTTTTGGCCACAAAGAAGCAATATTTTGGTGTGTTTAGTGTGTAGTCAGTAAATATTTTGTTATAATTCAAGGATCAATACAAATAATTCTTAGCTAGTAGAAGTTACTGACATTTTTTTTATATAAATATATATATGCCTACGTCTTAAGGGATAATTTAGTAAAGGTGTTTGCCACCACAGCAGGCTGGTAATTTGCTTTAGATGCAGGTGAGAGACTCTGCTGTGGCCAAGCTGGATCCTTAGACCACTATTATACCACTCAACTTCGTAACACAAGAAATCTGGATAAAGCCTTAAATAATGGGGGGGGGGGGGGGGGGGTTGGGGTTAAGGACCCAAAAATAGGGACAGACTTTAAATATTGTTCTTATAAACTTAAAATGTTGTTGGAATATCTGGTTTTGTGTTAGCTTGCTTTTTTCTGAAGGATATTTGTTTATTTATTGACATTTGATTAACCAGGAAAGTCTGACTGGGTAGAAGCCCAGTTTCAGCTGAGGCCTAAGAACAAAAACTCCAAATTACGATAAAACATTTTAAGAACAATAATTTTGCAATATTCAAAATAAAACAAAAACATCTGCAGTTTAAATAATTATAACAAATTAGACATGATATAAACATTGGTTAAGAATCAATGCAAGGTACATGACAATCATTTAATATTTAGAGAAATTTTAGACAGTTTGTAGAGAAAATAAAGGTAAGTTTGTTTAATGCAAACATGAATTGCAGTATGATGTGAGGGGAAAAATAGGCTTATGCTATATTTAGAGAGGAAGTCAGAAGAGAATTTGATAGCAGGAAGGAAGTGAAGAAGTGAGAGCAAGGAGGTATAAGGAATGAAAAGGTAGTTGCTCACATTTAGGGATATAATTTATCCTGGTTTTGAGCAAGGACAGAACTAGATTTTACTTAGGAAGTCTTTCAGAGTGGTTTTGAAAGAAGGGAGGGGGGTATAAACCTGAATGATACAGTTAAGGAGTTCCAGGCCTTAGCAAGCTTGTATGAGTACAGACAATGCCCAACAGATTTGCTAGGTTTATAAACAAACAGGAGTTTTTGGTCAGTGGACTGCACTGACCGACTGGGAACATAATTGTGTGAAATGTTTTTTTTTTTTTTTTTTTTTGTGCTGGACAAGAAGATGGATGATGAATAATTAGCTAATATTTTTTTAATTGTGTTACATTTAGCGGTGTTATTTAATGTTAGTGTAGCAGTTTATTCTTATAAAAGAAAATTGCATTTCAGTTTTATACAAGTTAAGATGTTAATATAAATAAAATACTATTATTCTGGTTATATTTTGTGTTTAATTTTTTGCCTGTTCTTCAGTTTGCATTTTGAATGTTGGTATCCTGCAATTCCATTAGAGCAGGTGGGTTACATAATTATGTATGCACATTTTTTGTTAGTCAGTGTCCAGATTTTTGGCCAGTTGTACCTACTTTTCATGGGCCTTTGTCCAGATATTTGATTCCAGGTTGAGAGAAAGTAAATTGTATCTATTAAACTTCTCTTAGAACTGAAACCTGTAACTTAATGTGGCTAAAACAAAGCCACTATGCAGAGATGAGCTTAGAGTAGCTAGTCTGCACATTAAACATCACCATTATCAAATTTTAGTACAGCCTAATCTAGTGTAGTGCCAAACTCCAGAGACCACACTAGGAGACCTGTGTATAACCTGCCATGAACAAAAGATTATTGACTTAAATAATTGGCTTAGTTTCTTGTCTCTTTCCAGGGGGATTCAATATTTGTCAGCATGGGAGGCCATGGTTAAAAGAGCACTTTGCTTTGCAAAGGACTGTCTGCACCTATCTCTTTTAGGCTTCCAAATATTAGCTAAAACTTTATCTACCTCCTTAGAGACTTTTTAGGCAATGACAAATTGACAAACCCACCAACATAGCAAATAAAAGGCATCACTGCTCAATGCTAGAAGGCTAAACAAGAAACTTCACACCCTACTCACTCTAGAGAATATAGAAATCTGTGCTGTTATGCAGGTGTTTAAATCTGCAGAAAGTGCTCTGGCAGTACAAGGCTTCCACACATTTAGACCATCAGTTGTGCAAACAGGGAAAAAGGGTGGAGGAGTCACAATCTATATTAGCAACAAACATAACTCTGTGTTGGTTAACCAAGATGACACCCTGCAATTTATCCATGTGGAAATCACCATAGATTAAGTCCCATACCTTATCCTAGCAAACTATAGGTCAGCCTGTATTTCCCTAGAATCCCACAACTCGTACCTAGACTTACAGGAGACAAAGCACCCTCTTCATGGGAGACTTTAACTACTCCTCTGTAGACTGGGAAAAACACAGTGTCTCTTACTATACCCATAGACACAATAGTTTCTGGGGTTTATTAACACAAATACTCTTGACCAGATACTGCGCACACCCACCAGAGGTTCAAATGTACTGGACCTGGTACTCACCAATATGAGAGAGTGCTGCCCCCCCCCTCCAGTGTCATGACATCATTGGTGAGGTCAGACTACAAAACTTCTCCTTCAGAATAACAATGTAACACCAGCAAACCCTGTGACAGTTAGGAACTATTCCAAAGCAAACTACACCCTATAAAGTGATAGTTTATCAAAATTCAATGCCCTTCCCAACCCAGAGTTCACAACAACTGTGCGGAATTGTTCATACAGACCCTGTACAACCATATAAATGTTTGTATAGAGGCTGCTGTACTTTTTGTAACGTCAAAACAAAGTGTAAAAACAAACCACACTGGTGGAACTCTAACTTTAATAGGGTATATAACAAAAGGAAAAATGTCATGGCTAAAATCAAGAAGAGCAACTCTCATGATAGGAGCTCTCTAATTAAACTGGGAACTATGAGGACTAAATAAGTCCAACAAGGACAGTTATGAGGTCAAGATAACCATGCGGCCTTTTACAGCTGTATCCAGAACCTCAAAGACAGCACACAACAGTGTGCTAAACTGGTGGTCAGTGGTGCCACCTTCATTGAGCAGAGCGACAAAGTGGATTTGCTGGCTGCCAAATTCGGCTCAAACCTCACCCACCACTTCCTCCCAATCTCCCTCCATGAAATACCTACTAGCATAACCCTCCCCCAAGTATTAACAGGGATCAAGTCATGGTGGTGCTCACAAAGACCAAAAACACAGCCTCAGTGGATAAAGACAGTTTCCTATGATGCCTCCTAAATAGCTGGAAACATGACCTGTCAGGACCACTTGAGTCTCTTTTCAACTATAGTGTCAAAAATGGCTTTGTACCATGAGAGTGGAGAACTATAATGATTATCCCACTTCACAAGGGTGGAACATCAACCCGCCCAGGAAACGAAGTATATTAGTCTGACTAGTCTAATATGCAAAGCCATTGAGCGAATTATTATGGAAATGATCAACAAAGACATAAACAACCTTCAGACACTGGAATCAACCCAGTTTGGCTTTGTCAAAGGAAAATCATGCCTACTAAATCTAGTGGACTCCTTTTGAGAAGGTCACCAAAGCAATGAATGAGGGAAAAATAGTGCATACCACCTACCTGGACTTGGCTAAGTTGTTTAATACACTATCCCACTTGGGTATAATTGACAAACTCACTGAACTGGACAAAAACACATATATAACTTGCTGGATTGCCAGTTGCCTCACACAAAGTTGGGATTGGTGATACCATCCACACTAAGAGACTGGTCACCAGAGGGGTACCTCAGGGCTCCATGTTGCGACCTCTCCTATTTGGCATCTACTTCTTGGAGATAAAGGCTAATGTTAAGGGCCTTTCATCTTAGAAGAAAGGCTAACACAGACAAATGACTGTTGGCAAAGTCATGGGACTAAAACTCAATGCCAGGAAATGCATTGTATTGTCTTTTGGAAAAACTGCCATCCATGCAAATTTCTCCATCGATGAGACACCCTTAAGAGTTGACCCAGTAGTCAGAGATCTATGAACATATGTAGACCGTAATCTAGCCTTTGATCAACATGTGACGAAGGTAGTAAGAAAATCATTCTATGTCGCCCAACTTATAAGTAAGGGCATGGCTTCTAGGTCCAAGGAAGTTAAAGTGCCACTTTATTTGGGCCCTATCAGACACATTATTGAGTATAATGTCACCTTCGGCATGTACTTGTCCAGACATATGCAACAGTTGGAACGCCCACAAATGTACCTTCCCAGGAGAATTCAGGGTATAAACACATTGCCATTTATAGATTGCCTTAAAACCCTATCTCTGTACTCTTGTCTTCTGCAGGTTACTAAGGGGTGATCCATGCCTGGCATACAAGGCATCCTCATATCCAGCTCTGATGGACCTTTTGCACATCCTTAAAATGAACAGCATCAGAAACAATAGATCCAAGGATTTAAATTTCGCTTATGACATAAATAAGACATATTTATTTATTTATTTATTCCAGTTTGGTGACCGGGGAGGTCCACTGGGCTCGAGAGCCCATTTTCAGTGGAGGCTCGGGGAGAAAAGCTCCACATAACTAGTTACATAATAGTTTTTACATTGTTAAGTTGTGAAGATTTGCAAGTTACATAAACATATAGAAATTCTTCACATTGATAAGTTACATATCATATTGAAATAGCACACAAAAGAAATTATTTTACACTGCAAAACAAGTTGCATAAACATATAGAAATATTTTACATTGCTAAGTTGTGTATCAAATTGAGATATCACACAAAAGATTCTTTTACATAACATTCAGTATGGAGTTGTAAACAAGTTTTTTTTACCAGGAAGGGAAGTGGATTTGGATATTGGCAAGACAGATATGTGTCTCAGAGGATCCCCATACTCTGGAACAGGTTCCATATCCATGTGAAGCAGAGTCCATCTTCAACCTTATTTAACTGTAACCTTGACCAATGGATGGAAAATTGGAAATTCACTCTGGGTGTGCCCCCTTGTCTCTGATAGACAAAGGCAAACTGTAATACCCAAACTAACATACCCACTCATAACCTCTAGAAACTTCCTAACATACCCCCTTCTAATAAGCACCCCTTATACACAGGGACACAATTGGGTTGGATTGTGCTGCTAGGCTTATAAAGGCCCAGGTGGTTATTAGCCTAGTCTACAACTTTGAACCTAAAACTGAGATTTAAATTCTCCCCTTGACAAAGATGCTCTTTTTGACTCTTATGCTGCTAAGGTACTTAAAATATTTAATAAAAGGGGAAAATTCAAGGGGTGATCCAAAACTGCCAACCCTCCTTTTCTAAGTTTAATGAAAAAAAAAAACTTTCTGACTTTGTACCCTTTTTCAAAAAGCATTTTAAGCTGCAAGGTGCTAACAAAGGGGATTTTGAAAAACAGTGTCAAAGAGGCTCTAAAAAGAAAGGGAAAGCCTCCTAGAACCAAGGACAGTCCAAAAGGTTAGAATGACTACTTGGGTCTCCAGGCCCCCATGCCCCCTGTCACATACCCATACAATCTGGCAGTCTATCCCTCCACCTAGGTCTTCACCTTCTTCAGTGGTACCATAGTATTTCAGATAGGGTGTACAGATGGCAGTAAGAGTCTCTTCCTCCTTTTCAGGGGATTCCTCCTCATCCTGTTAAGCAAACATCCACGTTTCCTCCAGTTTTGAGCAAATGTTGTCTCAGGATTGTAGAGCTAGTGCCCTCAAATCAAATGGACATAGGTTTTTATTCAAGGATTTTTCTGGTTCCAGATACAGAGGGAACTTGGAGGTCAGTCTTAGACCTCTCTTTTCTCAGTCATTTGTTAAGGTCCCAAAGTTCAGAATGCTATCCTTCCAAACCCTGTTAGCTGTTAGTCCTTTACTCAGTTTCATGGTAAAGTTAGACCAAAATGATGCTTACCATGGCATTCCTATTACCAAAAATTTCAGACATTTCTTAAAATTTTGTTTATTTATTTATTGGCATTTATTTAACTGGAAAGTCTGACTGGGAAATGGCAGGCACCTTTTTCAGTGGAGTCTTGAGGAGAAAAGCTTCACAGTTTTCTGAGTCTGGCTTACAAGATCAGCTGCTGTTACAGTGCACCAAGTGCATTTACAAAGCGTCTAGTTCCAGTAATTTCTGACTACAGACTTCAACACATTCACATCTTTCCATATTTGGACAATCGTTTTGTATTGCAGACCCTTTTTCCATTTTCATGAAATTCCTGCTCAGTCTGAGGTTTTAAGTGAACTTAAAAAAAGCTCTCATCCTTTCCCAGAGTATTTTTTTCTGAGATGTCTTTTGGATACTTTCCTAGAGGGAGGCTTTCTCCCAAGAAATAAATCTTCCCAAGCTGAGGTATTGTGATGGGTGGACCAATTGTCCCTCAAAACAAGTCTTCCTTTCTTCCCTGTTATGTCCTCTTCAGTTTACAACAGATACTTTAGACTTAGCTTGTGAAGCTGTATTAAGGGAATTAAAGTGCAAGGTTTGTGGAACAAGCAGGACAGGTAAAAGCATGTCAAAGAGATGTTGGAAGTTAATAATGCTTTCAAAAGCCTTAAATCATCTCTGGTCTACAGGACTTCTTCATGTTATCTTAGACAACGCCACAGTGCCAGACCTTACTATCTCTCTCTGCAGACTTTGTGTGATGGCCTTGAAGATGACAAATCAGTTCATTTTGACTCTTCGGGCCACATGCATTCTGTCACAGCAAAATATTGTAGCAGACAAGATGAGCAAGACCAGGACAGACCCTCACAAATGGAAATTACACCCAAGGGTCTTCCAAAAATTGATCCAGCTGTGGGAAAAACCTTGAATAGATTTGTTTGCCTCCTTTCAAAACAAACAGTTAAAATATTCTCCTCTAGGATTACTTGCAAACAGGTCTGGAAGACACATACTTTCTTATTCCATTGGACAGGAATGTTCCTATATTATTTTCCACCCTTTCCAATAATACTCAGGATTCATATGAAGATCCAGAAGGACTGTCCGAAGTAGTGAAGTTGACCCCCTTCTGGCCCAGGCAGCAGTGAGCCTCCCTTCTTTTGAAATTGGCCAAACACAGTTAGTACAAGCTTTCTGACAGAATGAATTTACTCATACAGAAAGGGGTGGGCTCTGTAAATATTATAGAGGCAGCAGCTTGGACCTCTGAACTTACTTTCACAAAGCATTACAAACCGAATTCCTTTTTCCAGGTCCAGGACAAGGTTTGCTTGGGCAATTCTCTAGAGGCTGCTGGAGTCTTCAGTTATCCCTCCTATCTGTATGTTCCCAAGCTGTGGTTAATTACCCAAATAGCTTAGGCTACTGCAAAAATGATCTAATGTTGAACTTAGTACAGATGTAGCCTTTCCCACCTTCCATCCTACTTGTTTTGTTTTTGTTCATCGCCAGGGTGTGGATGTTTATATCCTTGTGTATGTAGTTATATAGGTTCTGTTGTTGACATTTTCTTTCCTTGCAGTTTTACTTTGAGGGTTATAACCAGGGTTGCCAGATTTCCAGCAAACCAGGTAGGGACAAAAAAAAAGATGGTCTCTCACGAAGTGAAGACCAAAAAAAAAAAAAAAAAAAAAAAAAGGTCCGCATTAAAGAACTGAGCTCACTCTGCCTGTCAGATATGAAGCTTTCCATCAATCATGCACTGGGGCAAATCCACATTAGAGTAGTCTCAACTGCAGTAGCTTAAGGTACCAATATAACCACAGTATTAGGATATCTGAAGGTTGAATTAGTATGAATGCGTTTCATGGGGGTCGACAAATGAATGGTATGTTTTTGCATGGTGACTGGTGAAAAAAGAAATTAGTCATTATAAATAAAGTAACAGAATAACCACTGTAAATGACAAAAATGTTAAAATGTAGAAAGTAAAACACTGGAACTTCAAATAGGTAAAAAAAGATTCCATTCTGTAAAACAACAAATGTGTGCCTTATACTGCAATCTCAGAAATGGCTTACAGTAACTTGAGGGCATTATCAAGGTAATCCAAGCAGTTTCTGCAGGTGGCAGAAGTTCATTCAACAGACACATTTTTATTGAAATGTGTACCTTCAACATCTGATGAGGAATTTATGTAAACACATGCCTCCTGTATTCTTTCTGTAAACAAACAAAACTGGCAGGAAAAGCAAAATCTTCAAGAAAGACTCCCTCATTGTTCAAGTCCAACTTCCATATTAATTTATAACAAAACATGCCATGTCTATTCATGTCAAAACCTTTACAAATAATGAAATCTGCAAATGTGTAAGAACTCGCCAGCAACATGTCAAAATTCTATATTACTGACCTTTTGTATCTGCCAGTCTGTTATGTAAGCAGTTTGCAGCTTCTAAATAACCCTAGTCCTAATGATATGGAGGTCTGCATAAGTAATTAATAATTAAGCTGAAATGAAGGTTTATAAATTGCCAGATACGATGTTTTAGAGCGGCAGCTGTGTTGATTGATGAGATACTGGATTATGTCAGTCATGCAGACGATATTTTATCTCTGTACCAAAAAAAAAAAAAGGTCTTTAATGCGGAACATAGTTCCGCATTAAAGAACTGAGCTCACTCTGCCTGCAATAAACACTGAGCTTCTCGTGTTTAATGCATTGCAGTTCCGCATTAAACACGAGAAGCTCCGTGTTTGCGCTTTTGATTGGCTCATATCGGCATATGGGCCAATCAAACACGGAGCTTCTCGTGTTTTAATGCGGAACACAAGAAGCTCCGTGTTTAGCAATTTTTGATTGGCCCGTATGCCAGGTATACGGGTCAAACAAAGTGGAGGCTGGCCGGGATTTAACCCGGCAGGGCGGGACTCGGGATCAGGCTACTGATCTCGGGACAGTCCCGCCCAAATAGGGACGTCTGGCAACCCTGGTTATAACTTCCATCCTTGAAGCAAGAAAGATTTGAAGCTTTTGGCACCCAAACTGCCTTTTTGAGTGACTCTGCTCAAGCCCCTGGCAGTTAGGGCATAATGCTGGTGACCAGAAGCTTTGAAAGCTGGACAGTGGTCATATCCTGGGCAAGATAAGGCTACTTGCAGCAGTGATCTATTATAACATCTACTATGGTAAGTTTACCTACACAACTGTATTCTCTGTAGTTCTGTTTGTATTGTGTATGTTTGCCAGACATCCCACTCCTTCCTTCCTTAGTGATACCTCAGTCTTACCCTTCCTTTTTCTGAGCTATTGTGTATAATAAGTAAAGAATAAAGTTTGTTACAGAAAGAAGAGAAACTGCTGTGCTGTGACTCTTAGGAGCTACTTTGTCAACATTTACCTTGAATTCTGTACCCTGTAATTTTGTTTTTATGTATTACTGCATTGTACATGCCTCAATGACCCGCAAGGCCCTCTCTTTCTGCCGTTTCCTGTTATGACACTTGTGAAGGGAGATTCTGCCAGCCCAGCTATCTGGAATTTTGTAAATAGTTATACATTGTTTGTGAATATCAACATGATGTAGATAAGATGCTTGTATTACAAAATGTATTAGAACTTAATGTTATGTGTATATCAAACTGCTTGAAGGTATTTGCAAAGTGCTGTTTGAAATGTAACCACAGTGTACCCTACTGGAAAAGAGTATAGTATCCATAACTGATCAAATACTGTATGTTTGTTAATTTAAATTGAGACCACAGTAGCCTACTGATACAAATTTATCCTGTTTTTCCACCTGAGAAATGGTTAAGAAATGACTTACAACTTCAGAGCAGTCCTTGGTCAATTCTGATTGTTTCTTAAACACAAACTTGTCTTTGCTTTGGCTCTTTAGCAGCAGTATAAAGAACTGCCTGCTCACACCCTTGTTCTCCCCTCCCCCTTCCCTGTTTATTACCTTAAGCCATTCTCAAAGTTAATAAATATTACCTGTGGCAGGCACCATTTTTAAAACTACAATCCACTCTGCTACAGGCCCCATGAGGAGCTCACTCTCTCTCCAGTAAGTGTTTTACAACTGTATATGCTTATTTCTGTTGAATTGTATTAGACATCTAATATGGTTTATGCTTTATTAATGGAAGTTAATATGGCATGCTAGCATTTTGTCTGTCTGCACCAAGTTATTTTTAGTATAATAGTATGGTCTATTTGCATAACTGCACCTTGTTAACTAATGCTATTCATGTATATGTGTTGTGTGTAGGCAGCTCATACAGGTGTCTAATTATTTCTATATAATTGTGCTGTTACTGGTGGATAGAATCACATTAGAGACCCAGGACAAAGTGCTGCTCACTATATTTTTTTATCTGTGACTGCATAAGTGTCAGCTGAGGTCCCTTCTCACTGATGTGTTTTTCCAATTGGCTCAGTATCTGCATATACTAGTAGCTGGTTCAAGACGTATTTTCCTGTATGCAGTAGCTATTTGCTCAGTTTGTTTTTTGTAATATAATATATCTTTACCATCACAAAAGTGCGTACTCCTCTCTGTACTCTTCTTTTCTAGACCTAACACACCACTCAAAGTATTCAACTGCGGTACCACTTTTATCATTCTTATAAGAAAAGCGCAGTCCAGGTCTGAACTGTCTGCAAACAACTAAAGTTAACTTTGAGTATGTGTTTACTTGTTTGAGCCAATATTCATTATCCTTTGAAGAGCACTCTGCTTTGGCTTGTAAGCAGCCCCCCCCCCCCCCCCCACACACACACACACACTCACCTTCCATTTTCTCTGTTATTCCCTTCTGTTAGCAAATAGTATCCATAACTGATCAAATACTGTATGTTTGTTAATTTGAATTGAGACCACAGTAGCCTACTGATGAAAAGTTATCCTGTTTTTCCACCTGAAAAATGGTTAAGAAATTACTTACAGCTTCAGAGCAGTCCTTGGTCAATTCTGATTGTTTTTTAAACACAAACCTGTCTTTGCTTTGGCTCCTTAGCGGCAGTAAAAAGAACTGCCTGCTCTCACCTTTGTTCTCCCCCCTCCCCCTTTTCTCTTTATTACCTTAAGCCAATCCCAAAGTTAATAAATATTACTTGTGGCAGGCACCATTTTTAAAACTACAACCACCCTTTGAGCACCTTATGCTCAGCTCTGCATTAAAACTTATTAAAACTGCCTGAACTGGGGCACAGCTAACTGATAGTTTGTGGAAATACAGGGTACCTACCTAAGTCTCCACATTCACTATCATATGTTCTTTTATTAGTTTACTCGGTTACCTGATTGTTTCCAGCCCCTCATAACAGCAACTAACAGGGTCTCTACCGACTTCACTCCCCACCCTGCCCCCTATTCCCTCCCACCTCCAGTGGTTCTACCTTTATCACACACACAACCCTTCCCATCTTTTCAATAGCCAACCACGGCACTAAACCCAACACTACCTCCTCCATCTTCCCACTACTCTCATTTCTCCTCAGCTAACATGTATAAGCATACTGTACCTATGCTCACTGCATGCACTCTCCTTGCATATCTTACATCCTACCAAAACTCCATCATTCCCCCACTCAGCCACTACCACTATACTACTACTCACACCACCACTCGTGTCTCACCCTCACTCAGCTGCCCTACCACCAACTCAAGAACCATCCCTATGCACCCCTTGCATATTCTATCAACTATATTACTCAAACATAAAGCATCTCTACAACTTAACATAGTAACCCTCCCACCATACCTATTGCCCACAGAGCACAATCTTAAAGTTTCCCTAATAAACAAACACATTCAAAAACTGAGAAAACCATTAACCTCATGCATATCAAAACTAGCCCTAAGTGGAGACTTCCACCCCAACTCTGGCCCTACCATCTCCAACCCCAGTCCTCATAATCAGACTAGAAATCACAACTTCTCCCAAATCAGAGCCAATAGAAAACCAAGTGACTTCCCTCTACTAAGCCTAAATATTAGAAGTATATCCAACAAAGTCCATGACCTCCATGCCACCATAGACTTGTACTCCCCAGGTATAGTCATCCTGACAGAAACCTGGCTAAAACCTCACATTACCAGTGAGCAAATCCTCCCTACTGGTTATAGCATACTAAGAGTAGACCGGCTAAACAAGAAAGGAGGCGGTGTAGCTATAATATTTAAACAGCATCTAAACATCCAGATCTTAAAATCATCAGCTCCACAAATAGGCAATGAAGAAATAATATATACCCACCTCAAAATAAACCAAAATAAAACCATCAACTTAATTGGATGCTACTTCCCACCTGGCCAAAACATCCCTCCACTAGAAAACCTCCTCAGCTGGTCTACCCACCATCTCCCACAAAAACTATAATTTTAGGTGATTTCAATATTGACTGGCAATCCTGTTCTGGCAACCATCCAACCCATCGTGTAAACCTTCATGGCTTCACCCAGTTAGTCCAGTCGCCAGCCAGGATAAGTAAAAACTCCAACAAGCACACTACCCTGGATTGGATACTAGTCAGTAAGAGCCCCCAGTCATATATATATAACAGGCTGCTTATCAGATAGCCTCAGTGATCACTCCCCAACATTCCTACTCAAAAAATAGCTATACCAAGCTAAACCTGTCATCTACCGTCAAATACATAAAAAAACTAAACTTAACCCACACACACACTTTGAGGGATGAGATGAATGTAACTGGCATCCTCTAAAGTACCTCAGTCTTGATGACGCAGTTGAATTTGTTTAATACTACCTTCCTGAGCATCCTTAATTATCATGCCCCCATAATACTTTCCAGAACCAAAGCACAACCCTCCCTATGGCTACAGAAAACCACTAAGTCAGAAATGAAAAACAGGGATAAAGCCTGGGAGTACTGGCGCAAAACCAAAACCCCCTCAACTAGGCAGAAATTCCTAGAACTATGCAACAGAGTCAAAAAGCTAGTAAAACAGGACAAATTCCAATGCTACCAGTGTGCCCTAGACTCCTCCCAACACAACCCCAAACAAATTCTGGTCCACCATAAACTCTATCCTCCACCCAGGTAAAGTCAGTACACCTCCTCCTAACATCCCTCATTCCTCCGAAAATATTGCTACCTCATTCAACACACACGTCACACAAACCATACTATCACTAGCTATACTACACAACCCCCCTCCCCTCCAACCCACACCTTCAGCTAGTAATCTCCCCACTGCCTTCTCTTTTTCTCCTGTACCTACCTCCAACATAAAAAAAAACTCTTAACTAAACTTAAGCCCACCAAATTAGCAGCAGATAATCTCCCAAGTGAATACCTACAAATCGCAGCTGATGCTCTGGCCTACCCAATATCCATCTTGATTAACTGATCTCTGTCAGAAAGTTACGTTCCCACACTATGGAAAGTATCACATATAATTCCCCTCCACAAAGGTGGCCTCTCCACAGAACTAACCAATTACCACCCCATAGATATTCTCTCTCCACTCTCCAATATACTAGAAAGATGCATTCACTCTCAGGTCTCAGACTACCTCCTTGCCAGCAACCTCCTTTCCAATGCTCACCATGGTTTCCAACTAAGTCATAGCACCACCACTGCCTTACTCTCTTTTACTAACACTATCCTTCAGCATAAAAACAATGGCTATCTCTCCTCTGCTACTTTCCTAGACCTATCTAAAACATTTGACATGGTCCCACACAAACAACTTATCTCTGTCCTCAATAACCTATCCTTCTCTCAAATCAGTCACCAACTGGTTTCAGAGTTACCTGTTTGATCGCCAACAATCTGTTGTATGGCAGAATGACATATCTCCCCAACTACCTGTCTCTATAGGGGTTCCCCAAGGATCCATTCTTGGACCCCTACTCTTCTCTATTTTCACCAATAATCTAGCCTCTGCCACCAAACATGGCACACTCATACAATACGCAGATGACGCAACCATCATCTGCTCAGTCCAGTCCCTACCCAAACTGCAAAAAGTCACACAGGAAGCCTTTTCCTCTGTTGAAACTTGGTTATCCGATGCCTAATTAATACTCAACCCAAACAAAGCCAAACTACTCATCTTCCAACCCACCAAACATACTCAAAACAACTCTCACTTTAACTTCACAGCAAAAGACAACACCACTGTACACCCAACAGAACACACCAAATTGCTAGGAATGAAAATAGACAATAAACTAAAATTTGACATTCACATATCCATGACCATAAAAAAGTCCATAAAAAACTAGGAGTGTTATACAGAAATAAGCAACTTCTCACCAAAGCAGCAAAGATTTCAGTAGCAAGTTCCCACCTTATCTCCACCCTACTTTATGCCTCTTCAATATATACCAACCTAAGACAGTGCGATCTAAACAAGATAGAGACCTGCTAGAACAAAATCGCCAAAATCGCCACAGGGGCATCCTACCATAGTCACCACTGTCTCTCACTTGCTGAACTGGGCTGGTTTGAACTCCCTCACCTCCTTCAATGGTATCAACTCACACTCGCCCACAAACTAGTAAACCATCCACTAAATGTCCCATCCCTCCAGAATCTACTCCAACCCTATCTCACCACCAGTCCACTAAGAAACAGCAACAACAATCACTTGCAGATCACTAAAGCCAAGAACTCTGCTGGCGAAGCACTATTCTCTTGCGCCATAGCCAAATTATGGAACTCCCTCCCACCCAAAATTACTTCTGTACCATCATGCACACACTTCAAAACTTTACTAAAAGCGCACCTAAAAACATGCTGGCTGTGCCCTTGCAACTCCCACTCTAATATCACCTACCCCATCCACCCACTACCTTTCTTTCCACCCCACTAACTACCTTGATTATAGCAAGCTCGGATGCTCATAAGCCTACTACTTATTATACAGCAGGAACTTCTTATTGTAACAATTGTTAAAGTACGTTATGTACTTCGCAGATGATAAAAATTCTAGTTGTCTACTGATGTACTGTGTTCTTCATCTGTAACTATGTTTGTAATTGTTAATTGCTATGTTAATCAAACTAATTGCTATGTAAATCCAATGTAACTACTGTCTGAGCTTTTCTCCCCGGGCCTCCGCTGAAAATGGACCTGCGTCCAGTCGGACACTCCCGGTCAACAAATGTAAATAAATAAATAAAATAATAAAAAGAACAGAAATGTACATGCACTACTGTAACTGTTTAAATGTATATACTTTAATAGTGGAAACTGGGATATAGGAGGTTAACCTCAGTTTAGTACATTTTAGAAAAAGAACTGAAATTAAATTACTTCATGGCTACCCAATAAAAGATGATGTCTTTCAGTTTCAATACAACAAGGAGACACAATGTCTAAAACTAGGGAACTATCTGTATTGTCTTGGAAATATTTTACTGTTTTATGACTTCTAGCATCTGCCAAAGATCTAAGGAAAAGCCCTTGTCTACGTATTTTTACAGGTAGATGCTAAATGCTACCAGCTGTCATCAATGGTTGTTTTGGGCCTGGGAACTTGGAGTCAGATGACAAGAAATGATGTCATCCTGCACGTTATCCCAGCAGCAGTATTTGAGATATTAATTTGAGAGCTCCCTTTGAGAGACACAGCACTCTGTATTCTGTCTTGGACCTGACAACAACTAAGGAAGATCCATTCAATGCATCTGCATTGCTCTGAGTAAGTTTCTACGTTATAATAATTCTCTTAAATACAGTCATGAATATAGCAAAACTTAGTTTAGATATTTTTCTTTATTTATTTGAGACTGTCCTGCTATGTTGTTTTAAATATTTCCTGTGGTTTTAAACTCTGATGTCACTGTGATTATATACTTAGTATTGTTGTGTTCTTTTATTTATTATTAAATATATTTAAACCTTTCATTGTGGCTGATTTTTGTACAGGTATTTAAGCTCTGAGAGTACTTGCATATTTATTTGGTGACACTGTGTAGGCCACTCCTAATAGCCTTGCTGTTGGTCAAACTACCATTTTTATTAATAGTAACATTACACAGTAAGATTGGACACCCTTTGTTAAGGGCCGTAAAGTAGCTGATAAGGAGCTTGCTGGCAGCAGTGATAACTACCTTATAGTCTGGGGAAAATGGGGTATAGCTAGTAAGCCTGTGCCAGCCTGTCCCAGCTGTGTGTGTGTGTGTGTGTGTGTGTGTGTGTGTGTGTGTGTGTATAAATCAAACCTCAGAGTGTATGTGTGTCAGCTACTTGGGCAGGGACACGAAACACTGGTTGGGCAGAGAGGGTACTAGAGGTCTCAGCTTGGGCACTCAGTTGAGATCTTAACTCTATAACTGTGCCAGTGGTGAGTCTTATTGGGACTCTGGAAAAAGAGGGAGAAACCAGCCCTGGACTGACTGTGGTATCTGTTTGCTCTTAAGGGAAATTGCAGTTTATGCAGAAAGCTGCATCTTGAAATACAGTGTGTGTTCCTGTCATCCTCCCAGTGTACGTCCTCCACTGTTGCCAATGGTGAGAATGAGGCTCCTTGATTACTGGTCCAGTGGTGGGGCATCACAACACTGAACATATTTCATTAATAAAATTCTACCTTCTTGGAAGGTGCACATAAATTAATTGAATGACCAGCCTTCAAGAGGGTGAGATATTTTTTTCCTTTTTTTGCTAGTTAGTGAAAACATGTGCACATTATGTAATTAAAGAATAACATTTAGTTCAGAAGTGCTAGCTGTTAAATGTCAAGGTAAAGCTGCAAGGTATAACTTCTTCATGCCAAGCATGTGCTGAGACATCAGTTTACTATAACATGAGAGAATGTATTACTACATAATTGGAAATGGTTTCCTATTAGATATTCTTAAATGGCTTAAAAAATAGAAATGTCTGTTGATCAACTTTACATACATACATGCTTAAGTCAGAGCTTAATTGTGTTAACATAAAAGTTTAATTATCTGAAAATTAATTGCAATTTTGCCATCTTGATCCTGGTTGTGCCTGGAAAGCATCCTCTTACCAGTGCAGTTACCCAGTCAACAAATGTGTAAATAAGAAAAATAAATTAATAGAACACTGTACAACAGGGGTGGCTTGTGTTACTGCTATGAGGATGCACCCTTATCTCCAAAAAAAAAAAAAAAATTATCAGAAAATTGCATTTAGATTTGTTTTATTAAAAAAGTCAATATTCTTGTTTCAGGGCTCATACTGTATACATGGGAAAAATTTTGATTTTCATTTAAAAAAAAGAGGGTATTTGGATTTTTCAGCTGGATAGCACTACATATTGAGAGATCAGACAGGGAGCTTCAAATGAGATTGGCTAGGCTGATGGATGAAGCAGAGAGGAATTGTTTCCTGTTGGCTGAGGATGCATTGGGTGGCTTGTATCGTGGCATACTGAAGGAAAGTGAAAGACGTTATGGATGGACTTGCATAGGTAATCAAACTTTTGTGGTTTTTTTTGTTTTTATTAAACACTTTTTTAATTATTATTAAATAATAAGTCTTCTTTGTTATAAGCTGCATTGAGTTTTTCCTGTTTAGTAATGCTGCCATTAGCTAGCCTGTAGGCCAGTATATTTTTTATATTTAATGTTGTGTGGGGCGGGGGGTTACATTGTGTGCACTATGAGTTTGACAGCAACCGACTGACATATATTACTGTGGGTGTTTTCTGTATTTGTTAATTTATTAAACATCTGAGGTGTGCACAGTCATTAAAATTATTGTAATTGGTAGGCACTTCTGTGTATATATGTGGGGAGTAGTGGGTTATATGGGGCT
Organism: Protopterus annectens; assembly: GCF_019279795.1. Taxonomy (NCBI): domain Eukaryota; kingdom Metazoa; phylum Chordata; order Ceratodontiformes; family Protopteridae; genus Protopterus; species Protopterus annectens. The sequence goes on along the minus strand of NC_056746.1, from coordinate 992,955,406 downwards.
GCATTTTGTGTCTTTAATAGCACAAGCTTTACTGTTGTTACTTATGTATGTAGCCACTAGTCACATTCAGACATCTGAGGTTTGCAGAGTCAAAATGTATTTGGTGTAAATCTCCTTTAATCACCGCTTTCGTCAGCAAGACTTCATCAGAAGTATAAAAACTGCACATATAACACTGTTTAAATACTCTCAACATAATTGAATAACACTCCATTCAATTAATGCAATAAAACAATTAACTAATCAACTTTTTAAGACAACTATACATTCAATCCTTCACATATACTCTTCTGTCTTTTAAAAAAAGCATATAATATTTATTACATAATTTAATGATGGCATTCTATCTGCTTTCAGATTTATCTGCCATTTGGACTCGCTTTGTTCTAAATAGCTTTTGAAACTGCCCCCTCTCAAACTTAATACTCCTTGTTCCAAAACAGAAAATAAAAAAAATGTAAAACTTTTACATTCAATACTATGCATTTTTACTGTCTTTCTTTTTCATGCCATACATATGCTCACTTATCCTGATATACAGATGTCTAGTGGTCATGCCTACATCACATTTTTGGCAATGACTACAAATTGCTGTATAAACCACTCCCTGACTTTTACAAGTAAAAAATCCTTTGACAGAAATAGTACAGGCAACATGGAGCAATTCAGTGTAAGGCCCTTCTAAGATGTATCTACACATATTACAAGCATGACACTTATACATGTCTATCCTACTGTTTGTTACTGATGCCTTGTTTATATTAAATTAATCTCTACCTTTTTCAAATAACATCTTTAAACTGCTGATGAAAGCGGTGATTAAAGAAGATTTACGCTAAATTTCTGTCTTTATTTCAGTCGTGGTAGAAGTTTTTTATTTTATTTGTTTTTTTTTGTAACTGTGCACTTTTGGTTTTCAAAATGTAATTGGTTGGCATCTTTGTGTTTGTGTATGCATGGACCATTGCAGTGGGGTGCATTTTACGTGCCTGACGCAGCAAGCTAAAATATATTACTGTGGTTTTTTTTATGCATTAATTTATTTCATCAAAGTCTTGCATCTCAGTTGTACACAGTCAGAGTGACTGTAGTTCATGGCATGGTTTGTGCGTGTGCACATGGTAATGGAGTTCACTTTATGCTTGATGTCAGCAAGCTGAAATGTGTTACTGTGGTCATATATATTCATTTTATCACGGTCAGGACATTTAAGGTATACACATTAAAGAGGTTGTAATTGATGAGCATCTCTTTGTGTATGTGTAGGTAGGGTTGCAAAGGGTTGCACTATATGCATCTAACAAGATGAAATTCATTACTGTATCTCTTTATACACTTGATCACAGTTAGACATCTGAGCTTTACACTAACATTGAAGTGGCTGCAACTAAACTGATCATATCTGTGTGAGTCTGTGGATTGCAGTAGGCTGTACTGCATTGCCTCTGGCAGCATTAAATGGTGTGAGTCTGTGGATTGCAGTAGGCTGTACTGCATTGCCTCTGGCAGCATTAAATGGAAGTACGTTACTGCGACTATTATCCATTTATGTATTCATTCATTTGATCAGAATCAGACATTTGAGATGTACATTAACAGAATTGCTAAAGTCTTTGAGCAAGAGGCAGTATGGGAATCAAACTGACTGATCTTGCTGGCCTTTAATCAAATCTAAAGAACTGGTGATCAGGCTTGGCAGAGTAAGCTTATATTTGCATACAATAAGCTGAAATACCTTCCTTTGACTTGTATAATTATTATTGTTCATTTTTAATTTGATATCAGACATCTGAGCTGTATACAGTCAATAATGTGGCTTTACTGAGTATGGAATGAGGCAGCCTGTTGATAAATGCCTTACTCCAGCCATTATTTTATCAGAGTCAGTCAATGAACTGCCATAATATAGCTCCACTCCATTCCAGTTAGCCCAGCCCATTAGTTTCCCACAGCCCCGTTGCTTTGAAATCACCAGCCACCATTGCTTTACAAAGTTTTGTGATCAGCATATGTATGAATTTAATTTAAAAATAATGTATGAATGTAATGAATATGGTGGAATTTTGCTAATTATGTAACAATTTTTGGATGACTGCTGTACAAGAGTTTTCTGTTCTCATTAGAATTACTAGCTACTTTTTTTCAGTTTTTGCCCCTCCCCAATGTTGACATCAGACACCTTAGGAGTGGAAGTCTGGGCTTTTGTATATGAGTTAGGGTCTGACTGCATACTTGTAGGATGCATGTCATTGCATGACATATGTTTTTCTGATGAGATTGGCTGTACCAGAATTTGTGCACTCTGCAAGCAGTAATTTTCTAACAGTGGCCACTTCTGCAGCAAGCATTTCTTTCCGGTTACCCATGACAAGGGGATAGAGATTAGCTGTTATTTTCCCATAATGACCATTAACTGGGCATTTTTGAGCATCTAAAGAACATGATTGACCATTTGCCAGTGCTGTACATTGATTGCATTGGAGGTGGACTGAAATGTGACAGCTATTGCTTTTACTGAACTGTGACGAAAAGTCTATACTAATATTTTTTTTGTGTGAATAGTTTGAAAATTGTGTAGCTTACAAGGTTATAGTTGTCTAATTATCCCTGGAATTCAGAGAATTTCACTCCACCCATGCTAATTGCCCAACACTGGTTGGTCAGTTAACTTAAAGTAGTGAAATGCCTCACTAGCAGCTCCTTACCATGTCTCTGAATTAAATACTGCTGTGTTTGACCCCAGTAGCATATACATATGTATCCCCCTACAATCACACTCCAGACATTTGCACCTGTATACCCATATCTTGTCATCCACAAATAAGCTCCACTACACTAGCTCACACTCAAGAAAACACTCACCCATATACCCACACCCTCACACACACACACACACACTGGACATCCTCTACCTTCCATAATACAACTACCCAGGCAGACACACACACAAACATCCAGTGTTATCCTTCTCTACCTACTGTACTGCAACTACCCAGGCAGATAAACACACAATCACACACACAAAAAACAGACTTGTAACCTCACTGTCAGCTAACCCATAATGTGACACCCAAACAGACACACAAACCCACAACCTCATACATTCAGTCTCATATATGCCCTTACCTTACACACACACGTGCACACACACACCGACACTTTCACAACTTCGCGTGAATGGATGACAGTGTGTACATTTTCCTTCTAGCATAAATTTTTACTCAACTTAGGAATTCTCTGACCTGCTAACGCTCCCAGGGGGAGAGAGAGCACATGGCTAACTAGCATTAGCTGTTTACCACAGATTGCTTCATTAGTACTCTGCTTTGCCTGTGATACTTTTCTCCATGCTAAGGCCTCCACAGGGGGACAATATTAGTGATAATAGCACATTTTGAATTAAAAAGTGTGATGTGGAAATCTTCTGAGATAAGGCTTCCACTTTGCACTATGCTTTTCAGAATGCTTGGACAAATATGTTATCACACATTTAGCAGGCTTTAATATTTTCCCCCCTAAGAGTGGCTTGATATTTTTATTATGTTGCTTCATGTTTGTAGGCCGGAAAAGTCATATTTAAGAAGATGGTGTTTTTTGTAGAACAAGGATAAAATCTGATTTGAGGGTAGAAATTTTGCATGTGTTGGCCATAATTTGAAACTGCTGAAATTGCTAAATACGTTTTGAAGAGATTAATATATTGTAGCTGCGCTCACCTAATTAACTGCAATGTCATGACATGCATTGTTTTCGTAAACTTTAGCAAATCCTGAATATGAACTGCAAAACAAATACATTAAAAAAGACATGTTAGACCAGCTTTAATCAGTGGGAGCGTAAAAGTATAGTTTTCAGATAGAAAACATATTTTGCCTTGATTTGTCATGATTTACTTAGTACTGAGAGTTCTTGTGCAGTTTTGGTCCCAAGAAATATCAATTTTAGTTTTCAAGTCCAATCAGTGTATTAAAAATTCCCAATGGTTGGGCAATTTTTACTAGATGTAAAGCTGGCTTATAACTTTATTAGTGTCCGTTATATCTTTTTCAGATTTGCAAACTAATTTTGTTCGAATGGTAGTTTTTTGGTACTTAAGTGTTATCGCAACCAGATTTTCGTGGTTGCGGTAATACGCTTGTTGGCCCAAAAACGGATTGTGGGAGTAAAGGTAAGGTTGAATGTGTTTTCTTTTGGGAACAACCTTGTTTATCCCAAATTTGTAACCTAAATGTACTCGTAAATGTGAATCTTGTTTTGCGTACTTCAAGATTGGTTGCACTGCCATAGTACTGCAGGCAATGAATCAAGGATGCCTGGGAAATGTTTCTTTGTACTTCTGGAGTACTGCGAGTAGGATTATCACAACACTGACTGTACATTTGTACGAGAAGAACACATCTGGAGAAGCACATTTTTGGGGTAAATAAATGCTTTTATTTTAAAAACTTTGCAAAATAATATAAGTGAAATGGAATAACAGATTAAACAATTAAAAAAGAGGTAAAGGTCTTGCACAACGGCTGCTAAAGTTAATATGACATGTGGTGTTAGGTTGTGGTATGATAAATATGTATGTAGTATTGGACAGCATCGGATTAATATTTTTGAGATAGTAGTTACTCTTGCAATGTTTTCTGGAGGTTTGGATGTTGTGGATAGCATTTGACAGCACCGGATTTTTTTTTTTTGGATAGTAGTTACTCTTGCAATGTTTTCTGGAGGTTTGGAATAGCATGCTTGTGGATATTTTCTGGATGCTGTGGGCAGCATATTTCTGGATGATTTAAGAAGCATAATTGTGGATGGTTGAGTCGCTGGGTTACAGTTTTTGTACGGAGAGAAATTGTCTGCAAAAAGTTTCACTTTGACAACATTTACCAGCTTGCAGCTCGAGATATGGGAACGTGTGTTACACATAACTGTCAGAAGAAAAAATTCAAACGAGTCACATCTGCCTCAGGTGATGAATTTTCCTTTATTAGCAGCTAACCAGATTACACAGCATATTGGCCAAGATGTCCGGTCTGGACTGATCTGATCTCCTCTGATCTGCTCAACTTGTTTACTGACATCAACTTTTATACTGCAAGCAAAACAACTTTTTGTTACATTTCTGACCGTTGACAGTTGGCTATGAAAAACATATAGGATAAACATATCACAAATTACCTCAAACCCACAGCTAGTACAGAATGTTCAAGAAGTACAAAATGTTCAATTCAACAACGGTAGCTCAAATTTTCCAGGACACACAGCCTGCCCTAGTAAATTAACTCTTACTCGGCCGTGCGTCCTTATCCCAGGCTTCACTGAGCTATAACCAGATCTCTTTATTGTGAAATGCAGAAAACAGATGTCATTCAGGTTCATAGGCAATGCTGCATATTGTTCACAGATGAGGCCCATCTTTGATAGGCATATCCCAACAAATAACATGTTCACTTTGCAAGAACAGGAAAAAGACAAATAACAGTATGTTTTTAAAACTTTTTCTCTTAACATTTCACCCCTGAAAACACTTTTATTTGTCTTTTATTTCAGCAATATATGGTAAAAACTAAGTTTTTCTTTGCATACATTACTTCATTAGCAAGACAAATTTTTAAACTTCAAAATATTTGCAGAGAGTCACATTTCAATGTATTCACTTTCACCAGTCTGTTGCAATTGCTGGTACATCGCTCAGAACAGCAGTATCAACCAGTCTTTGTAGAAGACCTCTGATACAGGGTATACAACAACAACCACATACCACCACGATAGCCACAGCGACTCCAACGGACACCAGGAAACTGCTGATGAGATGACTCCATTTTCCAAACCACGCTTGTAGAAAATCTGTAAAGGGATTATTTACCCCAGAGTTTTCTGCCAGTTCTTCGGATAACATCTCCAAACCTTTCAAAGCTCGAGTGATACTTCCATCAGGCGCAGTGTTGTTTGGAATATATGTACAACAGAAAGTCCCAAACATCTTGCAAACTCCTCCTTCTTTGGCCAGGAGCATATCCAACGCAATTCGATTCTGCCATGCCACCTGCAAAGTGGCCTCCAGTTGTTCAGCAATTCCTTTCAATGCATCTTTGGTATAGTTCACAAAACGCTGCTGGTTATAGTAAATGTAGTTGATCCAGTCCACATTCTTATTAGGTTGAATCCAGACAAAGATGGATGTAAAACCAGCTGCTATTTGGTTTATTGATTTGTATTCATCAGGTACGCCTCTTGGTACGCCAGTGCTATCGATGTAGACACTGTTATCGAAAGATTGCTTCGGTGCCTCTTTTTCTCCTACTCAACCACTTTGGCTTTATTTTACGTTCTCTTACGAAATTGCTTGTTGGAACTGGGAAAATGTAGAATGGCAGAATTAACTTTACAAGTGCACAAGTTCCCTTCCAGGGAATCGTAAGCCTTGATCTGAGTTTGTTGTCTCCACATAACCACCATACGTCTGCTAAACTATGAGTTTGGTTCTCCAGAAATGGATTCCCATTGCCATTCACAGTAACATTGCAATAGTTCTGTCCCATATTGCCATAATTTTTCCCTGTGCCATCTCTGGAAATGCACATATACGAACTTGGATAGGAAATCGCTGCAGGCGGTTTCTCAACTTTGCTTATGACCGGAAAACGCTGAGTTTCATCTTTGCATTTATCTTCAGTTTTGTTGAAGAATAATTTCAACAGACATGTTAGGTTACCTTCATCTTGCATCAATGGGACTGTTGCTAATTGCTGTTTACCTTCAGCACAAGAAATACAGTTCTGACGATGTGCTTCTCGGGTACTATATCTAGCCCAAGATAACCATTCATTATGGTGTACGAATCCCGTCTCGAGTAACAATTGTTCTTCTTTTGTGAAGGCAAAATCTGATTTATTTGTAGCATTCTTAAGGCTTTGTACTTTAAGCTGGAAGAGACACTCTGATTCCATAAACTCCTGAATCACTTTCTTGTGGTGACACAGTGGTTATAGTAACTACTCCGGTACCTTGGAAATGCGCAATTTTTATTTTTTGTTGCCTGCTTTTATCTTTCTCTGGTATCACTGCACCACTTGTTTCCCATCTATTCACATCTGTTGACCACCAAACACTTGACCAGGACGTACAGTTGCACGAGTCAAGAAATTATTATTGTTCCATTTAGAACAGTCCAAAATTCCTTCACAAAGTTTCACCTTAAACACAGTAGTAACACCTGTTTGTGCTTGCAGCACCACCATTCCTTTTTCTCTTGCAACTGTGCCTTCTCGTATGGACATACTTACTTTCACCACCAAAATCATCATGATGTGACAGTTCAAGTACCAGTTGAACATGGCCATCCTCCCTAAGGACTACCTCGCGCTGTTGGTTTCTTCATTGGGTTTGAGATGAACTAACCCCTATTGGGCTAATCCTCCTTTGTAGCCAGACTTTGCGCTCAGAGGTCCGGTGGAGTTTGACCAATATCAATGGCAGAAGGAAGAGCCTTGAGTTTTTTTACAGTGGGTGATATGAATCCACAAAGTCCTCTCAGCGATCTTTACAGCCGTAGGTGTCGAGATAAGTACTTGGTATGGGCCTTCCCACCTGGGGGATGACCAATTCTTTTTCTTCACAATTCGGATCCACACCCAGTCCCTGGGTGCCACGCTTAACAAGGTTTCATTTCCGGAATCTGCAAAGGAGTCATTGGTTACAAGAGATTTGACATTTAGCAGCTTCTTCATATAATCCGCCAGATCCTCACCCCCCTCACGTTCCGCTGGCAACAATCCTTGCCACTGCGGGACGTAATATGGTCTCCCAAACAAAAGTTCAAATGGTGCAAGTCCTTTGTAGGAAGGTGAGATTCACATGTACAGGAGTGCCAACGGAAGGCACGCAGTCCATGACCTATGTGTTTCTGCCATTAGTTTGCGGAGCTTACTCTTCAAGACACCGTTGTGTCTGTCCACCAGTCCAGCTGATTGGGGATGGTAAGCACAATGATTTTTGAGATCAATTTGAAACACTTGACCCAATTTCTGAACAATCTGGTTAACAAAATGAGACCCATTATCACTGTAAATGCGTCTTGGTAGGCCAAATCGGGGAATTATTTCTGTAGTCAAAAGTTTTGCTGCTGTTTGTGCATTCGGATGCTTCACTGGAAAAGCTTCTACCCATTTAGAAAAAACATCAATAATGACCAAACAGAACCTTTTTCCCTCTGAGGGTGTCAATTCAATAAAGTCCATACAGAGTGTGTGGAATGGATATGGAGGGGTAGGAAATGCCTGCTGAGACTTTTTAACTCCCCCCTGAGCATGATACTTTGCACATAATAAACAAGATAAACAGAATTGCTTTGCATAAGTTGAAAACCCTTTACACCAAAACACCTTAGACACTATTTGAATCATCGTCTGTACTCCTACATGGGCAGGTTCATGGCTAACCAATGCCGCATACCTAAAAAGGTTTGAGGGTAATACCATTTTGCCATCTGATGCCCTATACAACCCACTCTGTTGAGTGATACCATATTTTACCCAACGACATTTTTCCTTCTGTGTCGTCAATGTTTGCATTACTTTTAGTGTCTCTAAGTCTAGGAGGTGTCCGGGCTCCAAATCATTATCATGTAAAAGCAAATCATTTTCTTGAGCTGCCTTTTTTGCAGCCATATCAGCAAGGGCATTTCCCCTGGAGACAGGATCTTTTCTGTTGGTATGTGCGGAACATTTACATATCGCTATCTGAAGTGGTAGTTGCACTGCATCTAACAACTGTAAAATTAAATCTCTGTGATTTATTGGTTTGCCTGTCGCAGTAACCATTCCCCTATTCTTCCATAGTTGAGCGAAAACATGTACAGTGGAGAAAGCATATTGACTATCTGTATAAATTGTCACTTTTTTACCCTCCCCCAAGGTACAAGCTCGAGTCAAAGCCACCAACTCAGCTGTCTGTGCAGAATAAATGTTTGACAATCCTTTTGCCTCCAAAACTTTAGTTTCTGTGGTGACAGCATACCCTACTAGTGTTTTTCCTACAGTGTCTTTCTTTGCCGACACGTCTACAAACAAAAAGAGATCAGAATCCATCAACGGAATATCCGTTAAATCTGGTCTGGGAAGTACTTTGTCATGAATGCTCTCTAAACAAACATGTGGAGTACCTTCTTCTGGAGTCGGCAAAAGTGTCGCCGGATTAAGAGTAGTACATTTTTGTATGGTCATATGAGGCTGTGTCAGCAGCACTGTCATACACGACAAATGTCGACTAGCAGATAAAAAGGTTATCTTATCTTGCAAAAGTATAGTAGCTACTGAATGTGGAACCCGCAATTGTAATGGGTGAAACAAAACGAATGATGCTGAGGCTTGTACTGCCATGGCGGCTGCCACCACAGCTTGAACACAATGCGGCAATGCCCTTGCAACAGGATCTAATGTGGAGGAGTAGAAAGCTATTGGCCTCTGTTTATCCCCATGTACTTGTACCAGAACCAAAGTCATATATCCTCCCTTACAATCAACCATTTGTACAAACTGCTTAGAATAGTTCGGAAAACCCAAAACAGAGGATCCTGCTATCAATTGCTTAATTCTAATAAATGCCTGTATTGCCTTATTTGTCCACTGTATATTATTCTTAGCCGCCATGGGATTATCATAGATCAGTGCGGTCAATGGCCCTACTTCCTCAGCATAGTTAGGGATCCAACTTCTACAAAAATTAGTCACACCTAAAAAGGATATCATCTCCCGCTTAGTCGTAGGCATAGGTGCCTCAAGAATTGCTTGTTTTCTTTTGTTCTCCAATTGTCTACCTGCCTGCGAAATTAAATAACCCAAGTACTTTACTTGTGCTTTCCACAATTGTAACTTTTCTTTATTTACCCTATGTCCTTACTCAGCTAAAAAACTAAGAAGGGCAAGGGTATCCTTTTTACAACTTTCCTGCATGGGTGAGGCCAACAAAATATCATCTACATACAACAGAACCTGGCTTCCCTCTGGGGGAACAAACTGAGCTAAATTCGCAGCCATTTCTTGTGTGAATATTGTCGGACTCTCACAATAGCCCTGCAGCAATCTGGTGTAGGTGTATCTTTTACCTTGATAAGTGAATGCAAACCAAAATCTACTCTCCTTATGTAGTGGTATAGAGAAAAAGGCATTGCTTATATCTATGACAGAAAAATATCTATGCTGAGGTAATAAATCATTAAGTAATGTATAGGGGTCAGGGGCCACCGGTGCTCTTGGGATCACAGCCGAATTAACTGCTTGTAAATCCTGAACCAACCTCCATGACCCATCCGGTTTCTTTACAGGAAACAACGGAGTATTGCAGGGCGAATCTGGGCATTCAACAAGAATTCCTACCTATTTTAGCTGCTCAATGACTGGCTTAATTCCTTCCTCTGCTTGTTTACTTAGCGGGTATTGGTGCTTACGAGGTCTAAAACCTGAGTTATACAAACTTCACCTGCTGATGTTCTTCGTCTTCCCTTGCTGCAGTCCTGACTATTGGGTATAGTCCGCGTCCCAGTCGGCCCGAATACCAGAGTATAAGGCTGACGTCGGTCATGGCGCCTTAGACTGACGTCAGTACGTCAGGGTACTAATGCGCATGACCGACGTCATTTCCTCAGTCTTTTTTGCCGCATGGTCCGATGCAGAAGCAATTTTGCGAGTGCAGGTTGGCGTTCTGAGATTTTCCGAAACCGGAGTTTCAGACCGAGTACAGAGTTGGCTAAGTAACCCGCTAGAACATTTTGGTTTTTTCTTGCCTCAGTATATTACCGGATGTCAGAAAAAGTGAATAACTGTATTTCTTGTGGGAAGCAGATACCGCATAGGGATTATCATACTTTGTGTATACCTTGTTTAGGGCCTGAGCACGACGTTGTTGGTTGCCGCTCTTGTGCTAGATTTAATAAGCGCACTATTAAGAGGAGGCTTGATTGTGCTAGGTTAGTGTTTGGGAAGTGTTGTAATTATACTATGCCGCCGGATGCTCCGACGCCTGCTTCATCTAAGAAGCGCAAGGACAAAACAGTGAAGTCTAGGGTGAGGAACCGCAGTCCCGGACGCCGGTCCTTTAGAAGGCTCAGGGGAGCCAGAGGTTTTGCCAGGAGTCTCTATGGAGTCTCAGGCAGATACTTTACTGTTACAGGATGTGCCCTCTCAGGAAGTAGGCCAGGCTGAGGGTGCTTCTCAGGTAACTGTTCTTCCCTCTCTTCCCAAGGTAGTTAGGGCCTCTCCTTCTGTTTCCAGAGCTTCTTTTAGAGGAAGGCCAAGTTCAGCTTCTGTAGGGGCTTCTCCTAGCATTTCGGGCTCTGTGCCTAAGAAACATATGCTTAAAATGGCTGAAGATTTGATTACTCTGATTAGAGGTTCTATGCCCCCACCTGATAAGAGGCCTAGGGTGGAACAGGAGTTTGATAGTTTTGAACAGTGTTCACAGGCTTCAGAGTCTTCTGTGGAAGACTTGCAAGAGTTTCCTGCTTATTCTGATTCTGATGTGGATGATTCCACTCCTTCAGCTTCCCCTCCTGAGGATTTTTCATTTTCAGAGACTCTTCACTCCATGAGGGAGCACTTTAAATGGGAAGGCCAAGATTACTCTGACTCCAGAAAAAGGCTTAGGGAATTCTTGTTTTTGCCTCAGCATAGGCCCTTAGCTATTCCTCCTGTGTTGAATGTGGTGGAGGATGTTTTTGCAGAGGCTTCTCTGAACCCTGATTCCTTGCCTCCTGCTCCTGTTAAGCCTGATAGGTATTATAGGGTGCCCGAAGCTCATAAGTATTTGTTTAAGAGTCCCAGGGCGGACCCAGAAACTGTTTCTCAGGGGCCTAAAGGTGTTAAAGCTTCTGTTGTTAAAAATCCTGTACCCTCTGATAAAGAGGCAAGGGCTTTGGATAGGTGGGGTAAGAAAGTATATACTTCTTCCACTCTAGCCATGAGGGCGTTGAATTGTCAATTTCATATGCTGAAATATCAGAATTATCTCCTTTCACAATTGAAATCTAAGGTGGATGCTTTGGCGGAAGGTATTGAGTGTAAAGAATTGCTGGATTTGGTTCATGTGTCTGAACAAGTGGGTAAGCATTCTTTGCAGTGTGGTTTTGATGCTGTTCAGGCCTCCTCGAGGGTGGCTGCTACTAGTTCTGTTCTTCGCAGACATGCATGGTTGAAGGATCAGAATTTAGCTGAGCATGTTAAGACCAGGATTTTGGATGCTCCTTTACAGTCTGATGTGTTGTTTGGACCGCCTGTGGAAGCAGTTTTAAAGAAAATGGAGGACAAAGCTAAGTCTATGCAGACTGTTAAAGATTTTTGCAGGTGCAACCTCCAAGTTTAGTAGAAATTGGCCTGCTAAGGGGTGGACATATCCTGCTTATGGTTCCCAGTCTAGGGGTAGATCTAGACGTGGTAGGGGCAGGGCTCAAGGTTCGTTAGGCCTAGATCAGACAGTTCACCTGCTCAGACTTCTGGTGAGGGCAGGGGTCAGTCCTTTCGTAAGCAGACCCAATGACCTGCCTTTTCAGCTGCCAGTGGACTCGCCTGGCAGCTCCTTTGGGAGGAAGATTGTCTCTTTTCAAAGAAAATTGGGATTTAATCACTCAAGACAGATGGGTGCTGGATATCATTCATCACGGGTACAGATTTTATTTCCACACAATGCCCCTTTCAAAGGCATGCCAGATGTTCCTCCTCCACAAAGAAAAGAGGCTCTCAAGCAAGTTTCTCAGTTACTCCAGATAGGGGCTATTCAGCCAGTCCCTGTGTCAGAAAGGGGCTTCGATTTTATTCTCGCCTGTTCCTAGTACCAAAGAAGGGGAACACGTGGAGACCAATTTTGGATTTATCTATCCTCAACACTTATCTGGACATTCCCAAGTTCAAGATGTTGACGTTACAGCAACTGTTACCTCTGCTGGGCAAGGATCACTGGATGGTAACTTTGGATCTCAAGGAAGCTTACCTTCATGTGCCCATAAGGCTAAGTTGCAGAAAGTATCTGCGTTTCGAACTGGAGATTTTCATTATCAGTTCTCTGCATTGCCCTTTGGCTTATCTACTGCGCCCAGAGTATTCACAAAGGTTCTGGCTCCAGTGATAGCTTACTTCAGGCTTCAAGGCATTCAAATTTATCCTTACTTGGACGACTGCCTGATTCTGGCTCAAGAAAAAGAACACCTTCTACAGCATCTGGAATATGTCATAGCAGTGCTAAGATGCCTAGGGTATTCTGTGAACGAAATAAAGTCCAGTCTAGTACCCTCTCAAGACATGTGCTTTCTGGGTGTGAGACTGAATACAGCAGCCCAGATGGCCTTTTTAACCCCGGACAAACAAAAGAGTCTGTCACTTTACTTCCATCAACTATCTCATCAGTCCGTGCTGACTGCAAGGACAGTCCTTCAAGCATTAGGGTTCATGGCATCTTGTATTCTGGTGCTTCCCAATGCCAAACTGCATATGAGGAAGCTGCAATGGTATCTCAAAATGTTTGGACACAGCACTGCCAAGATTTGGACACTGTCATTCAAATAATACCTTGCCTTCAAAAGGAATTCTTGTGGTGGGCTCAGGAATGTCACCTAAACAAGGGACTCTCTGTGACCCGGCCAGAGGCGAGTCAGATTTTAACGACAGATGCCTCGGACACTGCTTGGGGAGCTCATCTAAATGGAAAGTGGATACAAGACAAGTGGCCTGCCAGACTACAGCATCTACATATCAACATGAAGGAGATGTTAGCAGTCCAGTTTGCATTGATGGCGTTCAAGGAGTTACTTCTTCCAGGGCAGGTGTTGATTCTGACAGACAACACAACTGTCATGTGGTACATCAACAAGCAAGGGGGAACACATTCTTATCCTCTATGCAGGCAAGCAATGATTTTATGGGAGACTGCGTTAAGCCTGCAACTGACTCTTCAGGCAAGGTTTCTGCCAGGAGCACAGAACTCCCTAGCAGATGTATTAAGCAGACAAATCATGGATCCCCACGAGTGGAAACTGGATCTTCATGTATTTCAGAAATTGACAGTGTCATGGGGAACTCCAGACATAGATCTGTTCGCTTCTCCACTAAACCACCAGCTGCCAAAGTATTGCACAAAGGGTTTCATCACACAGCTTGGAAAGTGGATGCTCTGTCTTTCAGTTGGAAAACCTTCATGTCTATGCTTTTCCACCTCTACCTCTTCTTCCAAAGGTATTACTAAAGGTCAGACAGGACAGGCCAAGGATGATTTTGATAGCTCCAGATTGGCCTCGGCAACACTGGTACCCACTTCTAAGGAGTCTTGTAAAGGAGCCTCCATGGCCTTTACCTCTGATTCCTCATCTGTTATCTCAGAAGGACGGTCATCTGCTCAATGTCAAGCTTCAATCTCTCCATCTCACAGCTTGGCATATTCTGTGTTGAAACATGGAAGGTCTCAGCTTCCTCAACAAGTTTTAAATGTGATTATGGAAGCTAGAAGGCCTAGTACTAGGAGAGTGTACGCAGAAACATGGAAGAGATTTTTATTTTGGTGTACAGCAAAGAATTTGGAGATTTCAGAGCCTAATTTGAGTGTGGCTCTTCAATATCTTACTGAGTTATTGGACAAAGGTTTGTCTTTCTCTTCCATAAAGATTCATGCTGCAGCAATTTCAGCTCACTATGATTGTGACCCACCTTTGTTTTCGCATCCTTTGTTCAAGCAGTTTCTTAGAGGGGCAAAGAATATAAGACCCCCACGTAGAGCTCCTACTCCTGCTTGGGATCTCAATTTTGTGTTGGAAAAACTTACTCTACAACCTTTTGAGCCGGCAGCTACTGCTGAATTGAAATATTTGTCATGGAAGACGGCTTTTCTGTTGGCTATTACTTCTGCAAGAAGGGTGTCTGAGTTGCAGGCCCTTATGGCAGTAGAGCCCTTTTGATTTTCCATAAGGACAGGGTATCATTACGCACTAATCCTTCCTTTATGCCTAAGGTGGTTTCTAGTGTGGCTTTAAACCAAACTATTCATTTGCCTACGTTTTTTGCAGATCCTCAAAATAAAGGGGAAAAGATTTTGCACACTTTAGATGTACACAGGCAATTGCGTTATTATTTGAGCAGGACTAAAGATTTTAGGCAGTCTCAGCAGTTACTTGTTTCTTTTGCTTTAAGTTCACAGGGCAAACCTGTGTCAAAACAAACTATTTCTAGGTGGATTGGCTTTTGCATTGCATTTTGTTATTCCCATCATGGCAAAGAAGTTCCAGCTGGGATTAGGCCTCATTCCACTAGGGCTACTGCCACTTCAACAGCATTTCTAAGGGGGATGGCAACTAAGGATATTCTGGAAGCAGCTACTTGGAGTTCAGTGCATACTTTCTCTAGGCATTATCACCTGCCTATATACTCTAAGTCTAGAGCTGGTTTTGCCACAGCTGTTTTACAAGGCATGTTGTCAGCTCCTGCTACTTTATAATTTGCCAGCCTCCCTTACCTCTGCTTTGGGATTCTACCCAATAGTCAGGACTGCAGCAAGGGAAGACGAAGAACATAGTACAGTTTTGTACCTACCATAAATGTAGATGTTCGAGGATTCCCTTGCTGCAGTCCAATTTACCCTCCCTCCTTCCCTCTGTGTTTCAGGGTGGTTGTGTAGGTGCCTTTACATGCTTATATTTTTTGTATATATTTTACTGTATATATTGTACATGTTTATTGGTGCAGGTTGTTTTTGGGACTTGTCTTTTTGGGTCTTCTGACATCTGGGGCAAGAAAAGACTGAGGAAATGACGTCGGTCATGCGCATTAGTACCCTGACGTACTGACGTCAGTCTAAGGCGCCATGACCGACGTCAGCCTTATACTCTGGTATTCGGGCCGACTGGGACGCGGACTATACCCAATAGTCAGGACTGCAGCAAGGGAATCCTCGAACATCTACATTTATGGTAGGTACAAAACTGTACTTTTTCATCAGTCCTACATCCCCTTTACCTTTTGGCCATAAATCTACAGGTAAGGCACTTAACACACTATCTTCCTCTTTAGTTAGGAGGATTTGTCATGCCATTTCTGTTTGGTCATCCCTGAGGTGCACACTTTGTGCCCAAGTCTCCCAATTTAATCTTTGTACCTGGATCTGTTGATCCTTCAATTGACTTTTGGACATTGTGTCCCAATTTGTTACCTTTTTCGCCAACTCTACCCAATGTGTCCCCACCGCTTTAGTAACTGAAATATGTGGGTTATAACCTGAGCGATATAAAGAACTCATTTCCTTGGTCAAAGTACAGGTCACTACTGTATTACCTTGCTTATCCCAAAACATATCATTCAAAATTATCCTTGCACATTTGTGCCTAAAGAATTCTTTTTCAAATTCTTTATCTGGACCAGGGGCCTGTCTGTAGTACATAGTACAATGTAAGTGCGCAACCTCATGTGACCCGCTCCTAGATTTACTTAAAGCTAGGTTGATCAAATCTGTATCAACCCTCCCCAGCCCATTTGAAATCAAGTCCTGGCTATACCAGTAAAACAAGTCTTGTACTCCTTGTACCACCAAGCCATCCGCTAACCTTTTAGCCTCAATGCCTTCAGGTGTGGGAATTGCCGCTATTCCAAACAAATGCATCAAATCTCTTCCCAGCAAATTAACTGGACAAACTTTTGATATAATTACCCTACTCCTAATAGTTTGGTTTGTTTGCGGATCTATGAACAATAGAGGATGAGACAGTGATTCCTTATAAATTTTCCCGTTTGCCGCTTTCACAAGGACAAACTCATCTGTTTTGCAGTTCGGGGGTAGAACTGCTGGACCCAAAAGTGTACGCGATGCACCTGAATCACATAACCACTACACTTTCTGTCCCTCAACCAAAAACTCTATCATGGGTTTTTGATCTAGATGCTTAGCAATACCCAAAATGTGCCAGGTTTATGACTTCACAGTCACAATCCTGCCCTTCCTTAATTTCCTGAGTGTCCTGACATTCATCGCAGAGAGTGTCTGCCTCATCATCATCACAATCAGTCTCGCTTTCTTCTTCTCTACAATAATCACAATAATGAATTTGGCGCCTTCCTTTACTATCTTATAGTCATGCGGAGCCCTTGTTCGTAAGCTGTGGGGGATGTTGCCACTCTTCGCAGTCGGCAGCAAAGTGCCCACGTCTACCGCATTTAAAACATTCTCCACATTTTAACCTCCCCTCATATTCCTCTGAATGTCCACCCTGTTTATACGACGTGTCCCATTTCAGGCCCCTACATCTTTTTACGCCACCACGGCGCCCTTGCCCCCTTTGGTCCTGTACCAAAAATATACCACCATCATCCCCTACTGCTAACACTTGTACTTTCTTTTTCTTTTTTAAATTGAAATGTCGCTCAGCATGCTGTGCATATTCAAACAAAGGTTGCAGTCTACATGTTCTGTGATCAACCATATGCTTAGTTATAAAACTATTTATCGGAGCCTTACAACCTTTAAGAAAAGCGTTTTTCAATTGCTGTTCGTACGGACTATCAGTAGTCTGATCCTGCGGAATCATCAGTCCACAATGGTTATTGAACACTTCTGTCAATCTTACAATATAGTGATCTACAGATTCATCATCATTTTGGATGCACTGATTTATTACTGTCCAATCTGCTCTTGGACGTCACTTATCAGAAATTCTCTTCAACAGATCAGTGACTCGCGTGTCTAACACCCCAGAATTATGCTTAAATGTAGTGCTGCCATCTGCCTTACATGTCCAAGTACCACAAACTAAGTGCCAATCTGGACCCAGGATTTGTCGTACTACTTGTTCCACTTCTAAACCATTTAGATGATAACTTAAATGCATACCAACTATGTCCTCAGAAAACTTTTGAAAATTAACCTTGGGATGAGGAATATCATCCGTAACTCATTCTATATCCTCTCTAGCCCAGGGACGATAAACTAAAATAGTTAGCTCTTGTCCAACATCCCCTGCTTGTGGGTTTGCAACTTGTATTAAGGGAAGGGCTTCTGAGTGGTCAGAAAGTTTAATGGCTCAACGTCCTTGCCCTGCTGGTCCCGACCTTAACTGCATAGGTTGGTCTACCTGTTGCAAAGCAACCTTGGTTACTACGGGAATTTACGGGTAAATTGGAGGGGTCACAACGTTTCCTTGAGCAGCCAATAACCCACCCTGCTGTACAGATCCCACATCTTCAGACTGATATTGAGGAGGTTCCGCTGGTACAGCAGCAGCAATTTCCCCATACGGTGGGGCAGTTGCCTGCCTTTGTTACCACACAAACTGTATGCTCATCCTCCTTATCTAAAAATAAAGCTACTTTTCCTCTTGGCACCAGTGATCCCTTTTGATTTATTTTTTTCTTTTTCCTGACACTGTTTTTCTTTTATAGCTCATTTATTTGCCTCTTCTAACCATTTTTGTGCTTGGGGAAATCCCAATTGTCTTTGTTTTTTAGTTCTAGTTCCCGCATCTCTTTTCAAATCTCTAATCAATTTTGCACAGGCATTCTTATTCAGTGTACCATCAAAATCATATCTTGACTTCCACTTTTTAAAAATTTAACATTATTTTTGTTTAAACCTTTCATATACTTAGCATCAACATTTAAACAGGCATTACTCTCACACTTGCAGCAACTCGAACCCATGTTTCCCCTAGATTTCTTATTTTACCTTTCCCTCCCCCCTTTTTTTTTCTTTCTTTTTTTTCTCTTTTCCTTTTTTTTTTTTTTTTCTTTTTTCAGGTATTTAGGACTGTATCAAAATTATTTTACAGGGCTTATTATAAAATGGGACTATCTTAACGGGTGACCCTAACAAAATAATCTTAACAAGTGATCCTACCCATCCTTAACTAAAAATAAAACCTTGTTGACAAGATTAAATTAAAAGAAATTTATTTTTCATCCTACCTGAACCAGATGAGACTCCGTTTCCCCTTTTCATTCAGAAACCGTCCCTCGGATAGGGATCAGAGAGCGGCAGGCCTCTTTTTAACGACAAATCAGTCGGAGGGCTTTCAGTCGAGGGAATCTTAAGATGAGAAACCTTCACCTGCACAGGTTTTTCGGTCTCTCTGTCGGTCTGATCCATATCTTCGTAGAGGTTTCCGGTCCGAAGGACCAAAATGTCAGAAGAAAAAATTCAAATGAGTCGCATCTGCCTCAGGTGATGAATTTTCCTTTATTAGCAGCTAACCAGATTACACAGTATGTTGGCCAAGATGTCCGGTCTGGACTGATCTGATCTCCTCTGATCTGATCAACTTGTTTACTGACATCAACTTTTATACTGCAAGCAAAACAACTTTTTGTTACATTTCTGACCGTTGACAGTTGGCTATGAAAAACATATAGGATAAACATGTTTATCACAAATTACCTCAAACCCACAGCTAGTACAGAATGTTCAAGAAGTACAAAATGTTCAATTCAACAACGGTAGCTCAAATTTTCCCGTGCGTCCTTATCCCAGGCTTCACTGAGCTATAACCAAATCTCTTTATTCTGAAATGCAGAAAACAGATATCATTCAGGTTATCATTCAGGTTCATAAGCAATGCTGCATATTGTTCACAGATGAGGCCCATCTTTGATAGGCATATCCCAACAAATAACATGTTCACTTTGCAAGAACAGGAAAAAGACAAATAACAGTATGTTTTTAAAACTTTTTCTCTTAACAATAACTGCTGTAGAAACTGTATTTCCAGTGACATGACATTGGGGAAATGGCATAGCTTGAAACAAGCACTCATTTATTACGTTATACTATCTTTCTTACCTAAACAATGATTTTTAATAAAGTTAACATTTTCAGTGTGATTCTGTATATATTTATAGTTACATTCACACACCGGGAAACAAGCAGTATTATCGCCAAAATCTGGTTGCGATAACACGCAAGTACCGTTTTTTTTTTTTTTAGTTTTACAGTTTGAATTTGGAATTACATGATGGAATTATTTAGCATCAGTGTTGTAGCCCCTGTCGTGAGCCCTCTTTCCGTGGCAAACTGAAAGTTTGGCTTAGAAAATTTTGAATATTGAGAAAGCTATAAGCATTCAGCCAACGGAGAAAGCTGTAAACATTCACCAAAAGTAATATAACTTTGAAAGTTAACATTTTAGGTCATACTTTGAAAATTACTTCCATTAATACTGAACCTCTTGAACTGTGACCCTGTCATTTTACACTCTATTTTTTCATCCACTATGTGGGATCATCTTTTTGGGTAGAACTGTGCAGAATGATGGCCTAGTTCATGAGGCAGGGTTTCATAGACAAAATATTAACATGTTATGTAGTCCTATCATGCCTCTATTATTACTTGTGGGTTGGGAGCTAATCTTCGGCTCTGACTCGGCCGCTTTTAGAAAGCCTGAAAACTTCTGATTGGCTCGTGGCTAGGAGGTATCCCATCGTGCAAGAGCACACTCACCAGATCTCGTTTGCTGTGTCTTCAGTCGGAAGCTTTTTTGGTTAGCCGTGGCTAAGTGATACCTTTTTTAATATTATTACTTCCTTTTTAAGAATTTATTGCTTATAGAGAGTTTTTCTATTATAGCTCATTACTGACAGTCATTTTTTGTGACTTCTGATTTGTGACTTCAATCGGATTTAACTTGGTTATCGGATATTGTATTTTCTGGGCCTATTGCTTGTTCGCATGTGGTATCCCT
This sequence comes from Protopterus annectens, assembly GCF_019279795.1. Taxonomy (NCBI): domain Eukaryota; kingdom Metazoa; phylum Chordata; order Ceratodontiformes; family Protopteridae; genus Protopterus; species Protopterus annectens. The sequence continues at coordinate 992,934,723 of NC_056746.1, read as the reverse complement.
TGAGTGTATTTGTTTTTTTTGGTTTTAATAGACCATTTAAGTTAGAGGTTCTAGTTTTGTCCCCTTTTGTTCTTCACACTAGGTCCATTTAAGTTAGAGGACCTGTCCCCCCCCCCCTTTTCTTAGAGTGTGATAGGGCTAGATCTGGTTAAGTTAGAGGATCTAGTTCCTCTCTTGTTGTGTGAGTGTGTTGGCCTTCCTTTGCTATCAATATATCTAAGGAATCTAAGGAACACAAACCGTCAGGCTTTAAGAAGTGCATTAAGTGTTCACAAAAAATGTCCGTCACTGATGGACATAACATTTGTGTATATTGCTTAGGGGCCATACATCTGCAAGAAACCTGCCTTTTCTGCCATTCTTTTAGCCCTAGAGTGCTCTAGGAATGGAAGAATAAACTTATTTTAAAAGGTCTGTTGAAACCTTCCTTCAAAGAAGATCTAGCCAATTCTTCTTCCTCTCCAAAGTCGCAGTCTTCTAGAAAGGATAAGGGCAAAACTTCAAAACTGCCTTCTCCGGCTCCAACTTCTGCCTCTGAACCACCACAGAAGTTACAAAAATCGGAGTTGGTATCTTTCTCTTTGGGGCCGATTGAGATTTTGGATATAGAACCTGCAGTATCAGTAGCAAGTGTTTCGGTGCCGATCAGTAGCAGCCCTCTTCGGAGCCAGTCAGCAGATATTCCACTGGTCTCCCCTACCCTTAAATTGCCGATATTACAGAAAACAAGGTCACCCTCGCTGTCCTCCAGATCCTCCAGGAGTCCATCTGAAGAAAACATTGAGAGAATGGTGCTCAGACTCCTCAAGTCGTCTTCCTTGCCAAAATTTTTATCGGCTCCAACCCACTCGGTCTGGGAGCTGACTCCTACTACCTATCCTGCTTTCATTCCTCCTCCAACCCAGATTGGGCCTTCAGAGCCGATATTGCCAGTACCGACCACAGTGGAGTCTTCGGTTCCAGCACCTAGTGTGGTTGTCTCGGAGCCGAGTTCCGCTCCGACACTGTCGGCACCATCTGAAGTGTCTAGGGTCCGAAGCTCCTCGGTCAGCCCCGATGGGGACACTTGGAACCAAACTTCTTTGGTGCAGAGTCTCCCTCTTGGTGCATTGGCCCGAGTGAGCTCGGACCCTACATCGTTCTCGGAGCCAATCCTTCTGGAGCCGTCAGCACCTCCTGTTTCTTAGGAACCGAGGTGTCTTTCGGAGTCGGAGGAATCAGTCTTCGCGAAGATGAGGAGCATGCTGGATAGCTCATCCGCCCCACATAGAAGTACCAATGCTATAATCCCTCAAGCTCCAACTACAGTCTCAGCATCTTCTCTTCCCCCAGATGGCAGAGACCCACAGCCTCAGGACCCCCACTCAGGTGGCCCCCAATCTACCGAGGCCTCCCCAGAGAACCCTGCTGTGGAGCCCCCTCAGAAGAGATCATGTAAGAGGAAGCGTGTAGACTCCCCTGATGAGTCTCTCACATCTGACACTGACCTTGATGAGTCGGAGGGGTCCCCTAAGTCATCCTCTGAAGATGTCTCCTTTACAGATATCTTGGAGATCCTCAGACAGAGAGGCGGCTGGCCCACTATTACACCGTCTGATGAGGAGTCAGTGTACCTGAAGGCTTTCAGGTCTCAACCCTCAGCTTCATGGTTGTCTCCCCCATTTGACGAGTTACTGGATGTTGTGAGTCAGAAAGCATGGCAGACTCTTGATGCCGTGGAACCAGTCCCCAGGAGGCCAAACAAGTTTCTTTTCGTCCCTACAGACAAAGAATTTTTATCCAAGGGCTTACCTGTAGATGCCATGGTGGTGGCGGCGGCTACGAAGAATGAGCTAGCAGAGACTTCTTCCTCTATCCATCCGCCCAATAAGGAATCCCAAGCGATGGATAGATACGGGAAGCGTATCTTCTCTTCAGTGGCATTTACACTCCAATCGCTGAATTTTCTATCACACATCCCGAGACTTCAGAGAGATCTTCTGAAGGAGTTAGGAGTTTAAGGTACCTCTACTGAAGGAGTCCCATCTACAGTATCTACTCAATTGGTTACCTTAGCGTCCATTGTTAACTCCTCCATGAGGCTGATCTCATACACAGCAGATGGTGCGAGTAGGGCAGTGGGTACAGGAGTCTCCTTAAGGAAACACTCCTGGATGCATCTATGCAATTTTGCTGAACCTTTCAAGTCTATATTCACCAATGCTCCCATTGAAGGATCCTTTCCTTTTGGACCCAAGGTGAAAGATACCCTCACCAGGTGTGAACAAGAAGGAAGGACTCTCTCTGCCATGGGAGTCCATTTTACCATCCCCGAGATCTTTCCAGGATACACAGAGTGATTCCTGCTTCAGAGGCAGGGGAGGAGAAACAATTGGTAGACTTCGCCCTAGAGGCAGGGGAGGTCCACAAAATCAGGGAGGTCGCGATTCCTTTCATGACCGTCCTTATCAGTTTTCCTGATGTGGAACCTGACTGTGCGTCTCTGGAGCCGGTCGAAGGTCACCTGTCTTTGTACCCAGAAGCCTGGCTAAATATCAACCAAGACAATTGGGTACAAGACATTATCACCAGAGGTTACTCTGTACCCTTTTCCCTTCCACCACGCCCTCCCAAAAGGTTCCCAGATGTACCACCCAATCACAGGGATCAAGCAGCTATAGAGATAGAAAAGCTGCTATTAAAAAGAGTCATCCAAAAGGTCCTGGCAGACCAGACAGGATTCGGAACATACTCCAGATTCTTTTTAGTTCCAAAAAGAACAGGAGACTGGAGACCCATTTTAGACCTCAGCAGGTTAAACGAGTGTATAAAGAAGTCCAAGTTCCGAATGGTCACTATGCAGTCCATACACCCTCTAACAGGGAAAGAAAATTGGATGTGCTCAATAGGTCCATCTTGCTGAACATTATTACGAATCCACCCACCAGCCCCCTTCCCGGAGGATCTGAAAACAGTTTTCTACGGTGGTTTGTTTCATAAAAGACATTTTTATTAGGGTTTTATTTTTCCAAACCATTGTTCTACTTTCTACTTTTCTCCTTATATAGACTAGCAGCAAACAAGATCTGGGGAGTGTGCTCTTGCACCATGGGATACCTCCTAGCCACGAGCCAATCAGAAGTTTTCTGGCTTTCTAAAAGCGGCCGAGTCGGAGCCGAGGATCTGCTCCCAACCCACACATAATAATGTTTAGTGAGATGGACTACATACATGGAACGTTATGGTGAGTACATAACTTCTTTTTATTTACTCCATTGGAGTTCTGGAGGTTTCTGCTCTTATCCACCTATGACTTCATCCTGCACATTTTGACAAAGTCAGGTTATAGCCTCAAGTTTCAAACAAATGTCAATGTCTTTGGAGCCGTAACGGTTACTAAAAAATAGAAACTTCAAACTGTTCAAAACAAACAGTATTTTACAGTGGTCGTGTTCATTAGATTCTAGGTCTTAAACTGGATTTTATAAGTCATAATAATTTTGCAATGTTTTATAAACGCCTAACAATATCTCAGTAATCATGCAGTTTATACACATACTGACAGCAACATTTTGTTCAACCATCTGTGAGTTTTCAAATGAGGCTGTGCAGTTTTGTGTTTGTTGCTTTCTTGTTAAGATATTCAGAAAAACATGAAAATTATGACAGATATAAATAATTGGTATCTCTGTATCAATATTAGATGGGGTCAAATATCAGTGCAGTTGTGTTGCACAACATGTGAGCTCTAAGATGAAATATTTAAAAACCGCGCATGTAGCAGGGTTTTGGAATTATTAATTCAAATATGAAAAGGCTGTATAAGATGCCTAGAAAAGTAAGTCAGATGTAACTGCAGAAGCACCTTCATCAGTAAGTACTGAGTTAAAAATTAAGGCCAGCAATATTGAAAATTGGAAAATACACGACTTGTAAAGGACAACTTATGAGAAAGGTGACAGTTATACTGGGGCCTAATTTATGGAACATGGTATTCTTATTAGACCTCCCCTCCCAAAGGGTGATTCTTGCCATTTTTTTTTTGTTTGAAATTGCTATTCAGAACAGAAGTGTAGGATGACAAAGATGTGATTCACTGGAGTCTCATAAATAGTTTGAAATGTGGTTTACAGTGTTAATTAATAATGACCTTTATTCAGTATTTCTTAGAAGTAATGTAGGAGTTCAGTTGATTTTTTATTTCACATTCAATTCCTCAAGAATGAAGCTACATTACTTTAGTTGTTTTGTTGAATATTATAATAATACCTATTTTTAATTATTTGTATAAAATTGTTATGATATTTCTCTTATATGTTAAAACAATAAACTTGTTTTGAAAAAAAAAAAGAATGAAGCTACATCTGCTGCTGTGCACTTACAAAATAAAGAAAGATGTAGTAGCCTTAGCTGTATGGGGTTATTTACTGAAAAAGATACAACAGCCTTCCAGCTTCCAAAGCTTTAGGGCACCTTCCATGCATTTAAGCAATCAGTCAGCTAGATCTTAGCTGACTAAAACACAGGTTTGGGCATCAAGCCCTTCAAAGCTTTCCTGCTTGTGAAGACTACAGTCCTGTGTGGTTTTCGAGGATTGACTCATAACTTGTGCTGTTCCTTTGCTGGGCAGATACGTTCCCTTTGGAGAAACAAAATAAACTTCCATTTAAAAATGTTTAATTACACTTTCTTGTCCAGAAAAATTATTTTATAGCTAACAGTTTGTGTTTTAATGGACTGTCAACTCTATATTGTACTTTTAAATGAGAGCACTATTTCCTTGTCAGTTTAAAAGTTGTTTAAAGTAATTGAAAAACGTTTTTTCTGTGGAAACATTGTAGTTATTTTTATTTTGTGGGTGGGCAAAAGTATTTGTTATAATGAGTTAACTCATTCCCTCCAGTGCATCTCTTTTGAGTGTGTACTTTAACTCCCAGTGGGTGTGGCTTGGGCCTTTAAAAATAGTTATCGCTGTACAGTTCTAACAGATACTTATTCACAGAGGTCAAATATCAGTACAATTGTGTTTGCCATCATGTATGCTTCAAGGTAAAATATTCTGATACCTTGTATGTAGCATGGTTTTGGAATTATTAATGCAAATATGAATAAGCAATATCTGACACCTAGAGACGCAGTAGCAGTTAACTGCAGGAACTCCTGTTGGCGCACTTGGCATGAGCTAAAGTGCCTTTTACTGAATTTTTATGTGAGAAAAGTGACTTTTAAAGACTTTTAAGTTTTACTGGCTTTTGGTGCATGTTTTCCCAGGGAAAGAAGCACCATTTTCAGCTCGGCCATGGAACAAATAGTCCTTCCCGCTGTCAATCCTTCATCCAGCCACAAAAAGAAAAAGTTAAGTAAACAGTATATGCCACTAAAGCAGGCTAGCAATTTGCCTTGGCTGCAGGTGGGCGAGTCTGCTGTGGCCATTGGTTATATCTCGGACCACTAATTTTTTTACCCCAGATCCCTCTGGTGTAGCACCTACAGCCACTATAGACCAGGGGTTAGCCATATCCTCTGCAACTGTTATAGACCCCTCTATGGGTAAGGGAGAGCCACTCTTGACAGTCCTGGTTTAGGGAACAGAGTAAGATTCCTTGTTTTGTCAGAATGCTGTGCCCATCCTGGGGGAAGGTGCTGCTGCCTTTAGTAAAATTGTTGGCCCCATTTTTCATGTCAAAAAGAAACAGAAAAACAAACAAGTGTCTACTCCTCCTCAAATTTTCTTAGGAATAGTTTGCTGGGCCTGACTTGGGGTTTAATTCAAGCTATTGATCCTTCTTATAAAATAGTTTCTGATAAAAGAAAAATAGATACTTCTTTTTCTGAAGAAATTTGAGATTATGAATCTGGACAGGAGTATGAAGGGACATTTACAGGGTTTTATTTTCAGATTTTCTTTTTTATTCAGACTCAAGAGGAGAGCTCAATATATGATTCCCCCTTTGGGGGTTTCTCTTTCTCTGAGACTTTTTCCAGAATGTGTTAGTGTTTTCAGTAAGAGAACACTCAGGTTTTGCATTCTGTCAGAAAATACCATGAGCTGTTGAAGAAGGAATTTCCAGAAACCTTCACCCATTCCTCCAGTTCGGTGTGCCTTAATTGTATCTGCTTTTTGTGCAAACAAACACTCATTGAAGTGTTACTATGATTCTGCTGATACTGTCTTCAAGACCTGCTGCTGTGGGGTCAGTTATGAGAATACTTGCCTTGATTATGTTCTCAAAACTTACCAGAAGATTTTAAAACTGAAGTTTTAAATTCCTCATTTGACAAGGATATTATTTTAACCCTTATGCTGCTGAGGTTATTAAAAGATTTGATGAAAGGGGGAAATTAATTGGAGTACCCCATAATTTCCAGTCCTCCTCTTCAAAGTTTATTAAAAACTTTTTCTCTAACTCAGCATCCTTTTTCAAAAAGCATTTTAAGCAGCAAAGTGCTAACAAAGAGGATTTTAAAAAGCAAATGGCAAGGAGGCTCTACAAAGAAAAGGAAAGCTTCCCAAAACAAAGGCAGTCCAAGAATGTTCCTGTATGTTTTTTTCTCCTTTTCTATTGATACCCAGTGTTGTTCTTGTCATCCAGAAGGATAGTGATGGTGACTCTATTTTGATGCAGGCAGCAGTGGTTTTCCCTTCTTTTTTAATTGGCCAAAGGCAGTTACCAGAAGCTTCTTCAATAGACTGGATTTACTTACACAAGGCAGGGGTTATTTGGTACATCCTAACCTGTAAGCACTTCAGTTAACTGCCTGGATGATAAAGTTTTGATTCCCTTTAGGCACCTTTTTTCTGATGTTGTTCAGGAGGTACTGAAGGAGCCTAAAAATGCTAGTATAAAAACATTCTAAGAATTAGGACCCATTTAAGGCCTGGATAACTCTGTTTTTTTATTATTTCCGTGAGTTATTATCCTCTGGCTTTTTATACTCGGCTATCAAGATTAGTTGTTTAGCCCTTTCTGCTTGTCTGCTCACAGACTCTCCCCTTTCTTATTGTCCTCATGTCAAGCAGTTTGTGCTTGAAATACAAACACTTCTTCCATTTGAACAAGCTCGTCAGGCTGATTTGAAGTTCTTGGCATGGAAAACTGGGTTGCTCATTGCTCTGGCTTCTACAAGAAGGGTATCTTGAGTTGCTAGCTCTTATGGTGTGTCAACCCTACCTCATTTTTGCATGAGTACACATATTTCTTTCATGCCTCAAGTGGTTTCAGAGTTTACATTGTATTCTTTCCAGAACCTAGAAATGAATAAGAAAAAATCCTACATTCTCTGGATCATCGCAGGCAGCTCAGATACTAGGAGAGTCAGTGTCAAAGCAGACTGTTTCTAGGTGTTTGTCTTTTATGTTATTTATTTTTGCTATTTTCACCATAACAAGCCACTTCCAGACTGAGTGTAGGGACCAGTCTACTAGGGCTATGACTTCTTAAAGTATTCAAGAGGCAGCAACGTGGTCTTCTGTACATACTTTCACAAAGCATTACAAACTGGATTCCTTTTCCCTGTCCCAAGTCAAGCTTTGCTAAGACCATTCAACAGGGTTCCAGGATTCTTGAATTCTTTCCTCCCCAATATATATTCCTAATCTATAGTAATATACCCATACAGCTTACACTACATCAGTGACCTACTATTGAATATTGTACTGTTGTGCAAGTAAACCTACTATAATGGATGTTCTTGTAGATCACGTTTGCAGCAGCCACCCTCTCCTTCCATTCCCTTTGTTTTTTTTTTTTTGTTTTGCCAGGGTGTCGATGTGTGTATAACCTTGTGTATGTAATTACATATGTTGTAGTATTGCTTTTTCCTTTTCCTTTCAGGGCTATAGCCTCCCTTCATGAGTCAAAAAAGCTCTGAAGCATGTGGCACCTAAACTGGTTTTTTGATGTGGCTCTGCTCAAGACCTTGGCAAATAGGTTGCTTGGATAGTGCCCTGAAGCTTTGAAAGCTGGCCAGTGGTCATATCCTGGGTAGGATATAAACTTAAGTTGCTTAGGCTTCTGCAGCAGTGATTCATTAGAATATCTACTGTTATAGTCCATTTACTTGCATAGGTTTACCTTCCTTTCAAACGGTATGTTACAACATTTAGAGTTAGAACTCACCCGCTGTCTAATCCTCTCTTCTTTGGAGCAAATTATTTGGATTTAATTTTTTTTCTGGTTCTCTATCTGCTTCTGTTTAGCTTAATCCAGTGAACCCTCCATCACTGGGTCTATTAGCCGTTCTTGCAGTGCTTGGACTATCTCCATTCTAAGACTGAGGCTGGTGTGGAGCCTAATCCTGGGGGGGAGGCATTAATTGGTTTCCTGGGAGTGTTTTTTTTTTTTTTTTTTTTTTTTTTATTTATGACCTTCCCCTTGGTTCCACCTTTACCCTGCATGCTACTCTCCTTTGTGGATCCTGCCTCCTCACAGGGAATGCATAGATTAATGCTCTCCCCCATGCCAGGTATGCCGATCCATCCTTGCCAATGCCTCAAAGCCACAAATTGAACCTGGGTCATCTAGACCATAGTTAAGGCCTTTTCTCTCTACATCATGATACTAACTATTAGTCTCACCAGCCTTGTATGTAAGGCTGTGCTGTAGATCATATACAAGGTCATTAATGCAGACATAGGAAGCCTCATTATCCCTGACTCAAGCTAGTTTGAATTTGATAGAAGTACAGGCTGTCCCCTTGATATTGAAGACTTCTTTGAAAAGGTCGCATGGACAGTGGTCATTTACTTCATATTGCATAGCGTTGCTTTGCCAAAGTATTTGATGAAGTCCCCCATATGTGTATTACTGATAAGCTTGGTAAACTTAATGCAAGTCATTATGTTTTCTGTTGGGTAGCTAATTGGTTAGGTTGTCAGAACCCCTTTTAATGAAAATTGCAGGAGCTACCTCTGAACATAATAATTGTATCAGTGGACCCCCACAAGGACCAGTATTGGCTCCTGCCCTTTCCAACATTTATTTCTTTGATCTCCAATTTAACATTCCATGCTTGTGGTTGTCCATGTTTAATACTGACTGCAAACTGGGTGCAGTTATCCACTTATTTTCTGACACCTTGTTATTTCATCATAGGCTTCACTATGCCAGCTCTTGGTTCCCCAACTTACAGTGATCTCAAGCTAAATGTTAAAATGTAGTATGGTTCCATTTGATAAACAAAATTGTCCTGTCTCTTGTTATATAAATGGCACACCCCTCCAGACTGATTCTGTCATCATGGACTTGGCAAATTTGTTGCTCTAGCATTTGACCATCATGTCTCCATAATACTTTAGAAATCCTTCCATCTGACCCAATTAATTTCAGAAGACATCTTCTCTAGATGTAAAGACTTCATTTTCCTGTACTCATCCCTTATAGGGCCTAGAATTGAATATAATGCTGCTTTCAGCACATGCCTTTCTAAGCATATTGCTAAATTTGAGAGGCCTCGGAAATTGTTAACTAAAAAGATCACTGCCAGCCATTCTCTTATGCTCATTTTCCTATTAACTTAATTCTGGTGACTTTTCCTTGCTTTTCATGCCATGAAAAATCCTACTGTGTTCACCTTCCTGCACCTCTGTAAAACCAGCAGCTCATCAAACACCCATAAACTAAGATTCTAACCTAAATCAACAAGTAAATATAACACATTGCAGGAATGGATACCTTGGCCAGTGCATTTCATACCTATGGAAAAAGCTCCACCTATGTGTCAATCAAATTAGTAATTTAACTGATTTTATGGTTGATCTCTGTAATTGCATGGGCAGTCCTAAATTCTTCCATGGGTTTTCCTGAGTAATAGTTCTAGAGAAAGGTGGTAAACAATGTTGAACTGCATAATTCAAGGGGGGTATTTGACTTTGCTGTTAATGGTCTTAGTGACTGCTTGCTTAGCATCAGTCTGTGAACCTATTTTAAGAGCATGCAGTGTTTGTGCTCTGGGTATGCCAGTTTTGTTTGGCTGGTTGCATCATGTTACCATAAAAAAGAGATAATTGATAGTGGCATTGAAAAGGTATTAGTCCGTAGTGCAAAACATTGCATTTAAAAATAAAGTGGTTTTGGCTAAGAAACCATTATTGTTGGCAAGTAAACACTAAAGACATGGGGCTGAGAATGAGCTGGGAAATTTTCTGGAAAGGTAATGTTCATAACTGTGCTCCTTAGCTGTTCATTATGAAGCTTATTTAAGTATAACTGTTGCTGGTAATAGCTCAAGGCAGCAGTATCCATTTGTCATATGCTCTTAAGGCTATGTAGTGTATACACGTGTACATTGTTATATGTACAAGTTGTGGGGTGGTCCCTGACCTGGGAGTTTTTTGGTTTAGGTCATGTTACTTGCTGAAAGTCTTAATGTTGTAGTTCCAGTTTCTTGGAATAGATTCTGGTCACTAAGACATAGATTGCTCACAGCTTATTGTCATAACTCACTGATTCTTAGTACAGGACTTCTGTGCTCACCATCCACCTACTCACCAACAGCTCGTAAGCTCCATAATTATTTGTATACACATGTCTATATCTGCGCCTCTGTCTGTTTCTATATTTAGGTAAAAGATCTAGATTCATGTCTTTTCTAGATTTCTGTATTGTCTGTATCTGGGTGTATGTTGAAATTCCAGGGATCATAATTGAAACCCTACATTTGAAACATATGCGACTGTTGCAGCAACCTTGGACTTAGCATGTATATTTATGTTGAATTATTCCTTCTGCTGTGAGGTATTGTGATCTTGGGTTAGTATGTCTAAGTAGCATAGGTGTTGAGAGTACAGAGCGGGTATGTCTAAGCTGCATGGGTGTTAAGGGCGCAGAGTGGCAAAACGCAACTGGAAAAACACAGTGAATTTCAGAATTAATTGTTTTTTGTTTGAATCCGTTTATTTTTTCGAAGGGTTGGAACTGAAAGTGTCCAGTCTCACACTTGTGATAATCTGTATCTCTACATTTATATTTAAAATATTTACACACACATACCCATTTCTTTCTTTCTGCCTATGATGTATAAATCATGATGAGAAAATTCTTCACAGCAGTGACTTATGCAAGTACATCCTAATAATTTACTTTGATATGATTTCCTATGTGCCCCTGTAACTTGAAAGTTACCGGAAGCCGACTCTACAGTTGTTTTTTTTTTTTTTTTCCCCCAAACATCCAGTGTGTATAAATTCTGGTATATGCCCAAAGTATATTCTTTGTACATTGTCAACTCGCAAGTTGTAGTATGGAATAAACATATGGAATGACATTGTACTGGGCATGTGATCATAATCCAACAAAAACAGCACACATGAAAATAATGTTAATTTAAGGTAATCCTGAAGTACTTTAAGAAATGTTAACAACTAAGCAATGCATTTTGTTTCTTTGTCTGCACATGTACAGCTGTGTTAAGTCACGGATTATTTTTTGCACCGCAGTATCCACTTTGATTGTCACTAATTTGAGAGTAAGTAATTTTTAGTCTAAATGCATGCAGAACAACCTAATTAAATGTGTCACCCACTTGAGCTACACACCAAACTGGAATTTAGAATTCTAATATGATGACCTGTATTTTTATTTGTCTCTTCCTATGTCTTTCCCCATATCCAGCAATTACTTTTCTGTGATAGTCTCTTCTACCTTCTTGTTGAACCCAGCAGTAATCCAAATGATGCTTTCAAGTAGTCTAATATCTCGCAAAACTGTCCATTTGTAAAGTATTTTTCTTCTATCAGGTTAATTGTTGTGATATGACATTTCTTTTCTAAATGCACTTAATGAGGTTTTTCAGCCTTTGCAAAAGTATTAGGTTATTGGATAACCTAGCTTTTGCATTTTTTACTTCGTTATTGTTATATTTATGTTATAGAACTGAAACATGGAGCTTGATGGTATATGGAAACAGTATGCCTATCTAGTCTGCCATTTAATTGTTTTTAACATACATCCCGTCCATCCTCAATTCTCTGTCGCCCTTTTCTTATCTGACCATGCCTTCTTGAATGCTGCTGTTCTTTTTCCACCATCCATTCAAGAAGTCCATTCCTTTGGTCCACAACCCTCATTGCGACAGAGTACTTGGAGAGAAATCTGTGAAGTAGTTTGTCTCAATAGACTTTTGGCCCTCTTTCCTTTCCGTTCATGATGACCCCTTGACATCTCCCTGACATGACTTTGATATGCATTAACACGTGCCGCCCCACCGCGTGCCCTCTTGTCTATAATGAAAAAAAGTCTAGCTTCTGTGGTCTCTCATAGAGGCTTTTTTCTCCATCCTATGTACCTTTCGGGTGGCTTTCCAGTGGACTCCTTCTGTCAGCCTGCTAACCCTTTTCCTGTATGCTCTCCAGATTTGCACAGAGTACTTAAGGTGCAAATCTTGCCAGGGACCTGTAGAATGTGAGCATTGTGTTGTTGCCTCTGGAGTGTATGTCTTTATCACACACTCCGCTTTTCTGTCTGCTGATGACTGTAATGTCACTCTGCTGCTGGTGATCCAGTCCAGGCATGATCAACACCTTCAGACCTTTCCCTGCTCCTTCTAGTCATGGCTTCATGTTAGTTCCTATCCTGGAGATTATTGCCCTGTATAATAGTCCAACCTCACCCCTCAGTATTCTCCTCTTGAATTTCCCTGCCACTGTGTATGTATGTGTGTGTGTGTATATGTGTCTGTCTGTCTGTCTTAGGACCTGTATTAATTTCAGTCACTACACAGTGACATGGGTAGACATATAGTTATGAAACAAAAAACAAACCATTACAAAGATGTTTCCTTCCCATGCATTACACATATATGGTTTCTTTATAACCAATTGTTATTCAGTTTGACATTGCATAGATTGCTCAAGTCATGCCTTCCCTGAATTTTCACTCTTTCTCCTCTGAATCATTCAACAAATATTGTTCCCACAGATTGCATTTTATTTTTATGTAGTTTGCTCCTTCCCTTTACTAAAGATATATCTCCAATTTTACAACATTCAATAACTCTAATGTGGTTCATAGCCGGCCTTAGGCATAGGCCAACTAGGCGGCTGCCTAGGGCGCCGCTGTAGCAGGGGCGCTTTTCCAGTATTTATTTGGTATAGGTAGACCAGGATGGGGGCACCTGGGTGGTGTGGGGGGGGGCACCGTGGAGCCCTTTTGCCTAGGGCACCAGCTGACATAAGGCCGCTGCGGTTGCTTTAGCTTTTGATTTCCATTTTCTAATAATTGATTTTTTTTTTGGGTGCCGGTAGCATTAAACTTAGTAGGGTTTTACTAAGTCTAAGGAATTCAGTTTGTAAATCCTAGCTGAAAGGAGTCATTTTCTTGATTGTAATAATTTGAACTCCCAACATTTTTGACAAAGTAACCTGTAGGAAGCCCAAGTATCCTCTCTTGCCCATCAAACCTCCAGCAATTGCTGCCTACCTATGCAAACACTCCCATATAAAAATCCTAAACCTACTAGGTTTTGTTTTATACTTGAGAGCCATAGAAATATCCATCATTTGTTCCTTTGCACATTGCCTTTACTTTCTCATTCCCCAGTCTTTTCTAACCTCTTGTGATTAATTCTCAGAATTATCATGCATTATTTTGTATACCGCACTAATTATTCCTTTTTAACCACAGCTTATTTTCTAGACTCATCTGTAAAGCAAACCATATCTGTTTTTTCATAGAACATTCCTCTATCCCTTTCTCTTTGCTTATACTGTTATTAATTCCTTGCAGGGAAGGTAGTCTCCAGTCTGTATCCCAAAAGTTCTGCTTAGCCTCATCCCACTTGATGATTTTCCGTTCCTAGATGTTCTTCGTGTTTCACTGTTGCAGTCATTACATTTGGGTAATCTGCTGGCAGGTTGCCCTCAGTCGGCCTGATTAACAAAGTCTTGGGTCCTGCGTCAGTTGCTGTCCCTTCTTCCATGACGTCAGGTCGTCAGGGGTATAAAACATGCAGCCAATGCCATTGCATCAGTCTTTCTTGCTGCGCGGTGCCCGAAGCAGAAGCAGTTCGCAAGTGCCGGTCGGCCGACTCCTGAAATTTTTGTTTTCGAGATTCAGAACCAAAGTCTTCAACTAAAACCTAAGTACCCCATTGGGGAAACTTTTTCTTGTCCTTACCGATGTCAGTAAAAGTTATTAATTGTATTACTTGTGGGAAGCAAATACCTCATAAGGATTTTCATTTGTTCTATATTCCTTGCCTAGGCCCTGACCACGACGTACCTTGTTGTCAGTTTTGTGCTTTATTTAATCAGTGCACTATCCGTTGTTGGTACATTTTTGCTTCTAAATATTTCGGTTCTCGGTTTAATTATCCAGAAATTACATCGGTTAGCCATCCAACTACCAGAATACCGAAAAAACACAAAGAAAAAGACAGCGACAGGCTGTTGAGGTCCAAAACTGCAGACGACGCTTTTCCTAAGCCAGTCGCCAGTTCGCCGGTACTCAGTGAGGCACTTTCGCAGCCCCTGATACCCGCTACTTCTGATTCGCAGGCCTCTACTGAGACCCTTTCAGAGTCCGGTGTGCCGCGAGATGCTTCACATATGGAACCCGCAGATGTCTCTACCTTGGATGGGTCCGGAGCCGCTGTGCAGGCACCGGCTTCTGAGGGTGTATTCAGGCCTACAGACTTGCATATTAAACCGACTACAACTTCAGTACTAAGGCCTAAGTCTCGATCTATGTCTAAAAAACCAACGCCCAGGCCACATGTTCAGGCCCCTATGCCTAAAAAACAAATGATCAAAATGGCTGAAGATTTAATTACTCTAATCAGGGGTAGTCAAGCATCCCCCCCCCCCTTCTAAGAGGCCTAGGGTTGAACTTGACTATGAATCTTCTGAACAGGATTGTTTCTTCTGACTCTTCTAATGATCTGGATTGTCCTTACCTACTTATGAGGACTCTGATGCAGAGGATTCCATTCCCTCTGCTTCTCCCCCTGAGGATTTCTCTTTTGGTCGATCTTTACATACCTTAAGGGAGCATTTCCAGTGGGAATGTCAGGATTTTTCTGAATCCAAAAAGAGGCTTAGGGATTTCCTTCTTCCTCAGCATAGGCCTTTGGCTATACCTCCTGTACTAGACATTGCTGATGATGTGTTTTCGGAATCCAGTATGGCCCCTGATTCCATGCCTCCAGCCCCTAGTAAACCAGACAGGTGCTACAGGGTTCCTGAGTCCCACAAATTCCTTTTCATAAATCCTGTTGCGGACCCTGAAACCATTTCTCAAGGGCCCAAGCGCATTAAGGCTTCTACTGCTAAAAATCCTACCTCTTCTGATAGACTCCAGGGCACTGGATAGATGGGGTAAAAAGGTTTATACTTCTGCAACCTTGGCAATCAGGACTTTAAACTGTCAATTCCATGTGCTAAAATATCAACAGCATATCATGGGACTGCTTAAACAGAAAATGATGTTGATTTCTGACTGTGTGGAAAATAAAGATTAACAGGATTTATTGCATTCAGCTGAACAAGTTGGAAAACATACTTTGCAATGTGGTTTTGATTCTTTAGAGGCCTCTTTGCAGGGCTGCTGATGATCTTCGTGTTTCACTGTTGCAGTCATTACATTTAGGTAATCTGCTGGCAGATTGCCGTCAGTCGGCCTGAATAACAAAGTCTTGGGTCCTGCATCGGTTGCTGTCTCCTCTTACATGACGTCAGGTCGTCAGGGGTATAAAACTTGCAGCCGACGCCATTTTATTCAGTCTTTCTTGCCATGTGGTGCCCGAAGCAGAAGCAGTTCGCAAGTGCCGGTCGGTCAACTCCTGAAATTTTCGCATTCGAGTTTCAGAACCGAAGTCTTCAACTAAAGCCAAGTACCCATTGGGGAAACTTTTTCTTGCTCCTACCGATGTCAGTAAAAGTTATTAATTGCATTACTTGTGGGAAGAAAATACCTCATAAGGATTTTCATTTGTACTGTATTCCTTGCCTAGGCCCAGACCATAACGTGCCTTGCTGTCGGTTTTATGCTAGATTTAACCAACGCATTATTAAGCATCGGTATATTTTTGCTTCAGAATATTTTGGATCCAGATTTAATTACCCTGAAATGTTGTCTGTTAGCAATCCGACTACTGGAGGTCACAAAAAAACGCAAAGAAAAAGACAGAGACAGACCATCGAGGTCCAAAACTGATGACAAAGCTTCTCCTAAGCCAGTCGCCGATACTCAGTGAGGCACTTTTGCAGCCCCTGATACCCGCTACTTTTGAGTCGCAGGCCTCTGCTGAGACTCAAGTGGAGTTCCGGTATGCCACGAGATTCTCAGAGTATTGAACCCGCAGATGTCTCTCCTTTGGATGGGTCCAGAGCCGCTGAGCAGGCACCGGCTTCTGAGCGTATTTTCAGGCCTCAACATTTTTACATAAAACCAACGCCAACTTCAAAAACAAGATCAAAAACAGTTTCTAAAAAACCAACGCATGAGCCACGTGCTTAGGCCCCTATGCCTAACAAACAGATGATCAAAATGGCTGAGGACTTAATTACCTTGGTTGGGGGTTCCAAACCCCCCCTCCCCCCCTGCTAAGAGGCCTAGGCAAGACACTGATTATGAATCTTCAGATCAGGTTTCCATTTCTTCTGATTCCTCTTCTGATAAGGAATTTTCTATTCCTCCCTTTGAGGATTCAGATGCAGAAGAATCCATCTCATCTACATCTCCTTCTGTGGATTATTCTTTTGGTGAAACCTTACATACTTTAAGGGAACATTTTCTTTGGGAGAGTCAGGATTTCTCTGAATCAAAAAAGACGCTTAGGGATTTCCTTCTCCTTCCTCAGCATAGGCCTTTGGCTGTACCTCCTGTATTAGACATTGTTGATGATGTGTTTTCAGAATCAAGCATGGCTCCTGATTCCCTACCTCCAGCTCCTAGTAAGCCAGACAGATATTACAGGGTTCCTGACTCCCACAAATTTCTATTCAAAAATCCTGCTGCTGATCCTGAGACTATATCAGAGTCCCAAAGGTGTAAAGGCCTCTACAGCCAAAAATCCTACCCCCTCTGATAGAGATTCCAGGGCGCTGGATAGATGGGGAAAGAAGGTTTATACGTCTGCAACCTTGGCAATTAGGGCCTTAAACTGCCAGTTTCATATGCTTAAATATCAACAGCATGTTATGGGCTTATTGAAACAGAAAATTATGTTGATTTCTGATTGTGTGGAAAATAAAGAATTACAGGAATTATTGCATGCAGCAGAACAGGTTGGAAAGCATACTTTGCAATGTGGTTTTGATTCCTTGGAAGCCTCTTGCAGGGCCGCAGTTTCTGGATCTGTGATTAGAAGGCATGCTTGGTTCAAGGAGCAAAATCTGCCTGATCATGTTAAAGCTAAATTGTTGGATGCCCCTTTACAGCATGATACTCTGTTTGGTAATGTTTTAAAGAAAACGGAAGACAAAGCTAAGTCTATGCAAACTGTAAAAGCTTTCTTACAAGTGCAGCCACCCAGGTTCAGTAGGCACTGTCCTACTAAAAATTGGTCCTTTCCTGTGTCCAACAGAGCCTCTGAAGGCAAATCCTCAAAAGGCTGTAGATACCAATCACAGGGTTCTTACAGGTCAAAGAAATGGGGTGCCTCCACCTCCAAATCTGGAGGAAACAAAGCACAACCCTACAGTAAGCAGTCTCAATGACTTCCCTCTACCTTCACCAAGCACTTATCTCTTGGCAGCCCCCTTGGGGGGAAATTAGCACTTCATGCTCAAAGTTGACATTTAATTACCCAGGGCAAGTGGGTATTAAACATAGTATCCAAGGGGTACAGATTTCATTTCCATACTTTGCCAATTCCAAATGGTTGGCCAGATCTGCCACAAAATCAATGGGCAGAGGCTCAGAAACAAGTTGCATCCCTCATGGATATGGGGGCTATTCAACCAGTACCAGAACAGGAAAAAGGACAAGGTTTTTATTCAAGACTGTTCCTGGTACCCAGAAAAGACATCTAGTACTGGACTTATCGATTTTGAACACTTACCTGGACATTCCAAAATTCAAAATGCTGACTTTACAACAGCTACTGCCTATGCTGGGCAGGAATGCTTGGTTAGTGACTCTAGACTTAAAAGAGGCATACCTGCATATCCCAATAAGGGAATTGTACAGAAGATACCTCCGCTTCAAGGCAGATTTTTTGCATTACCAATTCTCTGCACTGCCCTTTGGCTTATCTACTGCACCCAGGATCTTTACAAAGTGCCTGGCACCAGTAATTGCATTTTGCAGACAAAGAAGCATACAAATTTATCCTTACCTGGACGACTGTCTCATTCAAGAAGAGAACAAGGACATTCTTCTTCATCATCTGGCATTTGTAAAAAGGCTTCTAACATGCCTAGGGTACACAATAAACAAAAACAAATCACAACTGGTACCCTCTCAAATAATTACATTACTGGGTGCAAGCTTGAATACAACTGCCCAGATGGCTTACCTTACGCCAGACAAACAAAGGCAACTGACAACATACTTCAAACAGATGGCAACAAATACCCAGTTATCTGCAAGACAAATTCTGCAGGCTTTGGGGTTCATGGCATCCTGCATTCTACTAATTCCATATGCAAGACTGCATATGAGGAAACTTCAATGGTATCTAAAAAGTTTATGGAGTCAACATTGTCACAATCTGGAAACAATGATTCCCCTCATTCCCTGCCTACAACAGGAGTTTCTTTGGTGGGCAGAGACATGTCACCAAAACAAGGGACTGACATTCACTCTACCCCCCTGCCACCCAAACCCTAACTACAGATGTATCAGACTATGCTTGGGGGGCCCACCTGGTGGGGAAATGCGTTCAGGGCATATGGAGCCCAAATCAAATGCATCTGCATATCAACCAGAAAGAGATGCTAGCAGTTCAGAATGCTCTGACAGCCTTCAAGGGCTTACTTCATCCAGGACAACTACTGATAAAGGCGGACAACACTATGGTTATGTGGTACATAAACAAGCAGGGGGGGGTACACATTCCTACCCCCTTTGCAGACTAGCCATGGCATTGTGGAACACAGCCTTGACTTACCAAGTACATCTCCAAGCTCAATTCCTGCCAGGAAAACAAAATACTCTTGCAGACGACCTAAGCAGAAATCTTATGGACCCGCATGAGTGGAAACTGGATCCACAAATCTTCAGCATGGTAACACAGAAATGGGGGAGCCCAGACATAGATCTTTTTGCCTCTCTCCAAAATTATCAGCTGGACAAATTCTGCACAAGGACTTATCACAGACAAGCATGGAAAGTGGATGCCCTATCCTTAAGTTGGAAAAACCTTTCAGTCTATGCCTTTTCCCCTCTGCCTCTTCCCTCCAAGGTCTTACTAAAGGTCAGTAAAACAACAAAATTGGACCAGCACATAGAAGATTGCACAGTATTTTATTTCCAAACCATAAAATCTAAATGTAATGGTTGTAAGCCATTACAAAAGCAAAAGCAAACCGGTTTCGGCTTAGAACAGCCTTTATCAATGCTACCAAAATTTTAATTGAAAAAAGTCTCCGCCATATCCACCTGTATATGTATATATATATATATATATATAGTCCAGCCCTTAAAGGGACATACAGCCCATATCACCAAATACATGGCATAATAAGATAACATGTATCTGAAACATTATATTAAATAACTGCTTTATGTAAAACAATCATAATATAAAACATGACAACCACTGAAATGGATTATCCAGTAAATATTTGTTTCTATTATGTCAAAATAAAATATTGAAAATATGTATATAAATAAAGATGCAAGTGATACTTGCTAAATGCTTATGAATATGCATGATGTGTAATTATGAATATATTACAATCTCTCACTTCCAAGATACAAAAATAAAAATTACGAACATAAAATGAACTATATCTTATACTGCATTATTCTAATTCATTTAATCCAGGCCTGAACAGGCCACCCAATTTAATAATCCACATGTTCTCCATATGGTTGAGTTTCTTGTGCCAACCTGCTTTGAAATTTCTATGTAATGTTATCCTATCAATAATAACAAATTTAAATACAGCAGATGGGTGATCAATGACGTGTTTATACAGTGCATTGGTTAAACGTTTATTCCTAATAGCACTCGTGCTCACCTATTCTAAATTTTACAGGCCTAGATGTCTGGCCAATATAAAAGGCAGAGCAAGTGCACGTTGCTAAATAGACCACCCAGTCTGAGCTGCAATTAGCAAAAATTCTGATGTTAAATACTTGAGAAGTGTTCTTGCTTGTAAACTCAGTTGTTTTGGATAGATGTTGACAAGCAGTGCAATGGCCACATGGGAAGCAGCCCACTAGTATCATTCTACAGCCTTTCTCAGAGGTGTTCCTACCAGGGATATTCTAGAAGGTGCTACCTGGAGTTCAGTTCATACTTTCACCAAGCATTATCACTTACCAATTTTCTCTAAATCCAGAGCTGGCTTTGCCACTGCTGTTTTGCAGGGCCTTATGCTGTATAAATCCATCCTCCCAATCATAGCTTTGGGAATCTACCCAAATGTAATGACTGCAACAGTGAAACACGAAGAACATAGTACAGTTGTGTACACTTACCATAAATGTAGATGTTTGAGTGTATTCACTGTTGGAGTTCTGGTTACCCCCCCCCCCTCCAGCCCCCTGTTTTTCTCTTGCTATACCTCTACTTTCTTTTACTATGCTTAAAAGCCTTTTTGGTGTATTTGCTTTTGTTTGGAGGTATATTTTTGTGTTTTTAATTACTTATATATATTTTGCTCCCCATTTGGGGGGCACCTGACATCGGGGGCAAGAAAAACTGATGTAATGGCGTTGGCTGCATGTTTTATACCCCTGACGACCTGACATCATGGAAGAAGGGACAGCAACCGATGCAGGACCCAAGACTTTGTTAATCAGGCCAACTGAGGGCAACCTGCCAGCAGATTACCCAAATGTAATGACTGCAACAATGAATACACTCGAACATCTACATTTATGGTAAGTGTACACAACTGTACTTTATTTGCTCCCAATACCTTGCCTCATTTGCTAATTTTCTCCAATAAATTCTAGCTCCCTCTTGCCTGTTTCCCATGTCCTACTTGTAGTCATCCCTGTTAAAATCTCCTTTCTCCATTCCTGTGTTGCCTTAGACTTCAAAATATGTTCTGCTACTTTGTAAATGTAATATTCTATATGGCTGTTACAGCTCTCCTTAAGGGCCTGCATCTAAAACTGTTCTCTCTCCTTATTTCATGAACTCCCCTCCCTATTTCAGCATCATTTCTTTCCATCTGATTTATAGTTTTCTGCCTGCGTTATGTATACAAGCCTTAACTATCTAACTTTGAAGTATTCTCTCAAATGTGGTAATCCAAAACAACCATGTACTGTTGGAAGAAGCAATTTATCCCACTTAACTTTTGCCTTGTTTCCCTTCCAAATAAAATTCCTTCAGTTCTTTATTTATGATCTACAGATTGTCCACTGATTGATAAAAAAATAAGTATGACCTTCATGACCTCAGTGTAGTATGAAAGGGACTGCTTGTACCTCAATATCCTCATCCATAGTCAAAAGATTTCAACAGCTGAGTTTTTGTATTCTCTCTTTTTAGTCTGTTCTCCCATATTCGTAGCTGGAAAAACGGAATTCTTTTTAATCCACACACACATATTCTTTGGCATATCGGGTCCCCATAAATATGGGTATTGTTTAAACCAGTGCATGTGTAGGAACATAGTTTACTGGTATAGTCTTTGTTTTATCTTCATTTATTTTATATCCTGAAAAAAAACTGAAATTGTCTCAAACTATTCCACAACATTAAAGTAGCTTTATCTGGATTTATCAAGTACAAAGTAATATAATCTGCAAATAAGGCCAATTATCTTGAGTACCATGTGAGTTATACCCTCAAATCTGTGAGTCCCATATTTTCTTTGCCAATTGCTTTAAATGTAAAGTAAATAACAAAAGAGAAAGAGGACATCATTACTGGTTCCTCTGGTCAAGCAAAGCATGCTGGAGAGGAACCCAAGCACCTTGATTCTTGCCTCAGAGCCTTCATGTATTTCCCTAATTAACCCCATTATTCTATCAGAAAACTCACATGCTGTGATTGCCTTACTCATAAAATCCCAAATAATTTTATTGAATGCCTCCTATTTGTCAAGACCCACCAACAATAGCGGGAACATCTTGTATTCAGCTTCCCTCTAGTTCATCATTATTTGGTTAATATTGTCAGATGTTTGCCTCCCCTCCACAAAACCACACTGATCCATGTCTGTTAACTTCCCCCTGTTTAAGTTGTACAGCCATTGCATCTTTCTTCTGGTACTGTCTTTCCTTTTAAAATATTGTTAAACAAAACCTTCCAGATCCTTATCACTTTCTTCCTTCCTAACTTCCAGACTTCCCAGGAATTTCTGGAGGTTTCCTTTTTGATTGATTATATATCATAATTTTTATCACCGCCACCCCCCCCCCCCCATTTTACTCATTAATTCTTGAGCCTCACCTTCCTGTAACCTTGGTACATTTAAGTCTTCCATAAATATTTCCTTTTGTGTCTTTCATTGGTTTTCCCATTCCTCTGGTCAATACAGATACTCATAGAATTTTTGAAATATCCCTATAACCTCTATAAGGTCTTTGGTTATTTTTCTAGTCATATAATCCATAAAGTTTGGCAACACCTCTTTCTGTTTTCTGTTGCCTAAGTCCTTTGCTAATAGTTTTTGTGCTCTGGGGTTATTATGAATACTGTGTGCTGTTAAACACATGCATATTATCCAAATACTCCTTAATTTCCTTATAGCACTCCAACTGTTCATCTTCTTGTTTTGTAGCATTCCCCATCATCTTCAGTACATCAGCTTTTGATAATTCCTCTAAATAATTCCTATTACTTCTTTCTGTCTCTCTCTCTCTCATTTCGACCGTATTTTTAAATTTCATTTTATCCCATTCCTCACCTATCCTTTCTGAAGATATATGTAGCTTCCCTTATAGCTCGTGAATCGTTTCCACTACCCATTCCTTAAAGGAGAACTCCACCCTTTCATACAGTTTAACTCAATTGTTAGGTTTCTTTTCTCCCTACAAAATGGTTCCAGCATTAGGTATGTACCAGAAACCTGCTTGTATTTTTTTAAAACTTTTATTTCCTTGCATTTTAGTCAAAGGAAGGGAAAGCCCACCTAATTTTTTTTAAACTCAACTTCTCACATACTTTGCAAAGAAATTAGTATCCACATGCATGACATATCATAGACATAGTTAAATCTGTAGTTTACCCTGTCAGGTACTGCTGTCAATCTTAGATGTGTAATTAACCCTGCTAATGTCAGGAACACAGCAGCTGATATAAAAAAAAGACAGAAAGCTGTGGAATTGCTTCCACTGTTTTTATTGCAGAGGGGAGGAGAACTTAACATTCTCCCCTATCATAGCAAAACAAAGCAATTAGATCAGTCAGAGGTTTAAAGGCAATTGTCAACTCTTCTGACAAATTTACATAAGCAGCAATACGGGTCTAAGAAAGCACCAGTGTCTCATTTTTACTTGATTACCTTGCAGCGGTTAGCGTTGTCACCTCACAGCAAGAGGTTCTCCGGTTCAATCCTCAGCTGGGGTGCCTTCTGTGTGGAGTCTGCATGTCCTCCCTGTGTTCGAGCTTGTTTCCTCCAGGTACTCCGGTTTCCTCCCACATCCCAAAGACATGCTGTAGGTGGATTGGACCCTCTAAATTGACCCTAGGTGTTTGTGTGTGCGTGTGTGTGCCTTCTGTGGAAGGTTGGGCGCCGGGCTGGCAACTTGACACCGTAAAACTCCACTGCCAATCATGAGCGGACAGGTGTTCTACTGTGGCGACCGCTAACTGGGAAAAGCTGAAAGAAGAAGAAGTATGAGCCTTATTTGGTACCCAGCCCTAATGTAATGGACGGCATGCTTTTCATGAACTGAGGTTTGTCAGAGCCTAGTTATGTTTTCATCTTTATGTTTTTAGTTTGGAAGTCTGCAAAGGAACACTACTGTCATGTCTGCAACTATTGGGAGTCTGTCTATATTGGTCAAAAATGCTTTAAGTTTGTAACCATAGGTAAGAGGGGGTGTTGTGCATTCAGAAGTCAGTCGGCTGGAATACTTTTTTGTTGTTATGAGTTAATTTGCTTAATTCCCATGCTCTTATTATCAAAGGAGGTTTGTGGTAGTTTTTCAGGTGGTTCTCTGATGTTCTTCATTCCACATTGCTGCAGTCCTAACTATTGGGTAGTCCGCTGTCCCAGTCGGCCCGAATACCAAAGTATATGGCTGACGTCGGTCAAGGCGCATTAGTCTGACGTCAGGACGTCAGGGTACTAATGCGCATGACCGACGTCATATCCCCAGTCTTTTTTGCCGCATGGTCCGATGCAGAAGCAGTTTTGCGAGTGCAGGTTGGCGTTCTGAAATTTTCTGAAGTCGGAGTTTCAGACCGAATCAAAGTTGGCTAAGTACCCCGTTGGGGAATATTTTGGTTTTTTCTTGCCTCAGTATTTAACCGGATGTCAGAAAAAGTGAATAACTGTATTTCTTGTGGGAAACAGATACCTCATAGGGATTACCATACCTTGTGTATACCTTGTTTAGGGCCTGAGCACGACGTTGTTGGATGCCGCTCTTGTGCTAGATTTAACAAACGCACCATTAAGAGAAGGTTAGACTGTGCCAGGTTAGTTTTTGGGAAGCGTTGTAATTATAAAATGCCGTTGGATGCTCCGACGCCCGCTTCGTCCAAAAAGCGCAAGGACAAAGCAGCAAAGCCTAGAGTGGAAGAACCGACAGTCCCGGACGTCGGTTCTTTAGAGGGCTCAGTGGAGCCGGAGGTTCTGCCAGGAGTTTCTTTGGAGTCTCAGGGAGAGACTTTACTGTTACAGGATGTGTCCTCTCAGGAGGTAGGCCAGGCTGAAGGGGCTTCTCAGGTGGCTGTGCTTCCCTCTCTCCCTAAGGTGGTTAGAGCCTCCCCTTCTGTTTCCAAGGCTTCTTTGAGGGGCAGGCCAGGCTTAACTTCAGTGGGGGTTTCTCCTAGCTCTTCAGGATCTTTGCCTAAGAAACATATGCTTAAAATGGCAGAGGATTTGATTACTATGATTAGAGGTTCTATGCCCCCTCCTGATAAGAGGCCTAGGGTGGAACCTGAGTTTGAGAGTTTTGAGCAGTGTTCGGAGGCTTCTGAGTCTTGGCTGAAGACTTGCAGGAGTATCCTCCTTATTCTGATTCTGATGTGGATGATTCTACTCCTTCAGCATCTCCTCCTGAGGATTTTTCATTTTCAGAGACTCTGCATTCCATGAGGGAGCATTTTAAATGGGAAGGTCAAGATTTCTCTGATTCCAGGAAGAGGCTTAGGGAATTTTTGTTTTTACCCCAGCATAGGCCTTTAGCTATACCTCCTGTTCTGAATGTGGTGGAAGATGTTTTTGCAGAGGCTTCCCTGAACCCTGATTCTTTGCCTCCTGCCCCAGTTAAACCGGATAGGTACTATAGGGTGCCTGAAGCTCATAAGTATCTGTTTAAGAGTCCTAGGGCAGACCCGGAAACTGTCTCTCAGGGGCCTAAAGGTGTTAAGGCTTCTGTTGTTAAAAATCCTGTTCCTCCTGATAAAGAGGCAAGGGCTTTGGATAGATGGGGAAAGAAAGTGTATACTTCTTCCACTTTAGCCATGAGGGCGTTGAATTGCCAGTTTCACATGTTAAAATATCAAAATTATCTCCTTTCACAATTGAAGTCTAAGGTGGATGCTCTGGCAGAAGGTATTGAGTGTAAAGAGTTGCAGGATTTAGTTCATGTGTCTGAACAGGTGGGTAAGCATTCCTTGCAATGTGGTTTTGATGCTGTGCAGGCCTCCTCGAGGGTGGCTGCCACTGGTTCTGTTCTTCGTAGGCACGCCTGGTTGAGGGATCAGAATTTAGCTGAGCATGTTAAGACAAGGATTTTGGATGCTCCTTTACAGTCTGATGTGTTGTTTGGTTCGCCTGTGGAAGCAGTTTTAAAGAAAATGGAGGACAAGGCTAAGTCTATGCAAACTGTTAAAGATTTTTGCAGGTGCAGCCTCCAAGTTTAGTAGAAATTGGCCTGCTAAGGGATGGACATATCCTGCTTATGATTCCCAGTCTAGGGGTAGGTCTAGACGTGGTAGGGGCAGAGCTCAAGGTTCTTTTAGGTCTAGAACAGGGAGTTCACCTGCTCAAACTTCTGGTGAAGGCAGGGGTCAGTCCTTTTGTAAACAGACCCAATGACCTACCTTTTCAGCTGCCAGTGCATTCTCGTCTGGCAGCACCTTTGGGAGGAAGGCTGGCTCTTTTCAAAGAAAATTGGGATTTAATTACCCAAGACAGATGGGTTTTGGATATCATTCACCACGGCTACAGGTTTTATTTCCATACCTTGCCTCCTTTCAAAGGCATGCCAGACATTCCTCCTCTACAAAGAAAAGAGGCTCACAAGCAAATTTCTCTGTTACTCCAAATAGGGGCCATTCAGCCAGTTCCTGTGCCAGAAAGGGGCCTAGGATTTTATTCTCGCCTGTTCCTAGTACCAAAGAAGGGGAACACGTGGAGACCAATTTTGGATTTGTCTATCCTCAACACTTATCTGGACATTCCCAAGTTCAAAATGTTGACGTTACAACAGCTTTTACCTCTGCTGGGCAAAGATCACTGGATGGTAACTTTAGATCTCAAGGAGGCTTACCTTCATGTGCCTATCAGACTAAGTTGCAGGAAGTATCTGCGTTTCGAGCTGGAAATTCTCATTATCAGTTCTCTGCATTGCCCTTTGGCTTATCTACTGCACCCAGAGTATTCACAAAGGTTCTGGCTCCAGTGATAGCTTACTTCAGGCTAAAAGGAATTCAAATCTATCCTTACTTGGACGACTGCCTGATTCTGGCTCAAGAAAAGGAAGACCTTTTACAGCATTTGGAATATGTGATAGCAGTGCTAAGATGCCTAGGGTATTCTGTGAGCGAAATAAAGTCCAGTCTAGTACCCTCACAAGACATGTGCTTTCTGGGTGTGAGACTGAATACAGCAGCCCAGATGGCCTTTTTAACCCCGGACAAACAAAAGAATCTTTCCATTTACTTCCATCAACTAAGTCTTCAGTCCGGGCTGACTGCAAGGACAGTCCTTCAAGCCTTAGGGTTCATGGCATCTTGTATTCTGGTGCTTCCCAATGCCAAACTGCATATGAGGAAGCTGCAATGGTATCTCAAAATGTATGGACACAGCACTGCCAGGATTTGGACACTGTCATTGAATAATACCTTGCATTCAACAGGAATTTTTGTGGTGGGCTCAGGAATGTCACCTAAACAAGGGACTCTCTGTGACCCGGCCAGAGGCGAGTCAGATTCTAATGACAGATGCCTCAGACATTGCTTGGGGAGCTCATCTAAATGGAAAGTGGATACAAGACAAGTGGCCTGCCAGACTACAGCATCTACATATCAACATGAAGGAGATGTTAGCAGTCCAGTTTGCATTAATGGCTTTCAAGGAGTTACTTCTTCCAGGGCAGGTGTTGATTCTAACAGACAACACAACTGTCATGTGGTACATCAACAAACAAGGGCGAACACATTCTTACCCGTTGTGCAGGCAAGCAATGATTTTATGGGAGACTGCGCTCAGCTTGCAACTAACTCTTCAGGCAAGGTTTCTGCCGGGAGCACAGAACTCCTTAGCAGATGTGTTAAGCAGACAAATCATGGATCCCCACGAGTGGAAACTGGATCTTCATGTATTTCAGACATTGACAGTGTCCTGGGGAACTCCAGACATAGATCTGTTCGCTTCTCCACTAAACCACCAGCTGCCAAAGTTTTGCACAAAGAGGTTTCATCACACAGCTTGGAAAGTGGATGCTCTTTCTTTCAGTTGGAAAAATCTTCATGTGTATGCCTTTCCACCTCTGCTTCTTCTCCCAAAGGTGCTCCTAAAGGTCAGACAAGACAAGCCAAGGATGATTTTAATAGCTCCAGATTGGCCTCGGCAACACTGGTACCCATTACTGAGGAGTCTGGTAAGGAAGCCTCCATGGCCTTTACCCTTGATTCCACACCTGTTGTCTCAGAGGGACGGTCACCTGCTCAATGCCAAGCTTCACTCTCTTCATCTAACAGCCTGGCATATTCTGTTTTGAAACACAGCAGGTCTCAACTTCCTCAACAAGTTTTAAATGTGATTATGGAAGCCAGAAGACCTAGTACTAGGAAAGTGTACGCAGAAAAATGGAAGAGATTTTTCTTTTGGTGTGCAGCGAAGAATTTGGAGATTTCTGAGCCTAATTTGAGTGTGGCTCTTCAATATCTTACTGAGTTATTGGACAAAGGTTTGTCTTTCTCTTCCATTAAGATTCATGCTGCAGCAATTTCAGCTCACTATGATTGTGACCCACCATTGTTTTCGCATCCTTTGTTCAAGCAATTTCTTAGAGGGGCAAAGAATATAAGACCCCCGTAGAGCTCCTACTCCTGCTTGGGATCTCAACTTTGTGTTGGAGAAACTTACTCTACAACCTTTTGAGCCTGCGGCTACTGCTGAATTGAAATACTTGTCATGGAAGACTGCTTTTTTGTTGGCCATTACTTCTGCAAGAAGGGTTTCTGAATTACAGGCCCTTATGGCGGTTGAGCCTTTTTTGATTTTCCATAAGGATAGAGTATCATTACGTACTAATCCTTCCTTTATGCCCAAGGTGGTTTCTAGTATAGCTTTAAACCAAACTATTCATTTGCCTACTTTTTATGCAGATCCCCAAAATAAGGGGGAAAAGATTTTGCACACTTTAGATGTACACAGGCAGTTGCTTTATTATTTAAGCAGGACTAAGGATTTTAGGCAGTCTCAGCAGTTGTTTGTTTCTTTTGCTTTGAGTTCACAGGGCAAGCCTGTGTCAAAACAAACTATTTCTAAGTGGATTGGGTTTTGCATTGCATTTTGTTATTCCCATCATGGCAAGGAGATTCCAGCTGGGATTAGGCCTCATTCCACTAGGGCTACTGCCACTTCAACAGCATTTCTAAGGGTGTGGCAACTAAGGATATTTTGGAGGCAGCTACTTGGAGTTCAGTGCATACTTTCTCTAAGCATTACCACCTTCCTCTCTACTCTAAATCTAGGGCTGGTTTTGCCACAGCTATTTTGCAAGGCATGTTGACAGCTCCTGCTTCCTTATGATTTGCCAGCCTCCCTTACCTCTGCTTTGGGATTCTACCCAATAGTTAGGACTGCAGCAATGTGGAATGAAGAACATAGTACAGTTTTGTACCTACCATAAATGTAGATGTTCGAGGATCCACATTGCTGCAGTCCAATTTACCCTCCTCCTTCCCTCTGTGTTTAGGGGTGGTTGTGTGGGTGAGGTTATACTCTTGTAATTTTGTATATATTGTACATATTTTTGGTGCAGGAGTGTTTGGTGTTTTTGGTTTTGACCTTGTCTTTTAGGGTCTTCTGACATCTGGGGCAAGAAAAGACTGAGGATATGACGTCGGTCATGCGCATTAGTACCCTGACGTCCTGACGTCAGACTAATGCGCCTTGACCGACGTCAGCCATATACTTTGGTATTCGGGCCGACTGGGACAGCGGACTACCCAATAGTTAGGACTGCAGCAATGTGGATCCTCGAACATCTACATTTATGGTAGGTACAAAACTGTACTTTTTGCCACAGTCTTTTTGGTTTTGTACTATAATGCAGTTGTTGTAGGACTTTTTGCTTTGTGTGTGTGTGTGTGTGTGTGTGTGTGTGTGTATGTAGACATATGATTACTATTCACAATATCCAATGCACATTTGACTAAAAGGTCTGGGTGAGTGTAAAAACGACTGAATGCTCAAATTACTGAATTGTCAGATGAATAATTGCACAAATGACTGCTCTTTTCTGTAGTGTAGGTAATCAGGAGTATGCAGGAAAATTAATCTTTGAAATGATTATAACGGTTAGTGTGCATGTCCAAGTGTTTGCAGGTTAGGGTTAGAGTAGTTGTTAGATAAGGGGATAGGTTTATTGCTTTATATGTTTGGTGCTGTATGTACGTTGTGTTGTTTTTGTTTTGTTTAGTGGCATTGTTAGGGAAAGTTTTCAGTAACTTAATGTTTAAGGGTAGGGTCAGGGTTCGTCTCACACATGAGTAAAAAGACACCTTGCACCATCTTACTCAAATCTAAGCATCTGTAACTTGGTTGCAGTGATGCTTGATGGGTAGGAGAGGTGATCTGCTGAATATCTTGGTCAGTAGTCAGTGAAGTTTCAGTGCATTGAATTATTTTTAATGGCTTTGCAGTGTGCATGCAGTGTGAGCAGTTCACTGGGTTAAAATGAGAACATCTTCTACAGAATAAAAAAATACTGCTGTTTATCCCTGCAGTTTATGAATAGTTATAAGGGTGATGTTTGCTAAGGGCATGTCATGCAGAGTGGCGGGGGGGAGGGTTACTTTTAGCTAAAAATGGACATCAAGAGATGGCGAAGAGCTCAGGATAGGGAATCTAAGTGGAATCACAAGATGGCTTTTGCAGATTTGCTAATAGCTTTACTGGGTTGAAGTCATGGCAATGAGTCTGACCTATTTGTAGCTTTGCTAGGAGGAGACTCATAATTTCGTATAAAAAGCTGTTCTCTTACAAAAACCTAACCCTCAAAAATGCGTCTTGGCAGTATTACAGGAAACGAAGAACAGTACACAGTTTAAGTAAATGTAGAGCTTCAAAGTTGTGTGAATGCAGGCATTTACTTGCATCTTGTTTATAGAGTTAAGCAAACCACTGGAACATTGAACTTGGAAGGAAGTGTTACTCTGGCTTTGAAACTTTCCTGCAAACCTTCCTCAGAAAATCCCCCAAGGCTGATGCCAGTAAGGCTGTGGCAGCAGATGTGTTAGGCCTTTTCATTTATCATTTTTATTTACTAGTGGCTGTTTCATTTATCATTTTTATTTACTAGTGGCAAGTTGGCTTTTAGAGTACAGCAGATAAAAAAGAACCCACTAAAGACACTGCTTATTACTTCTGAATTTTGCAGAGCATGTTTTGTTTTAAAGTGGTAGCCCACACTTGAGTGACCTGCTCTGACACTGACTATTGCCAATGTACTTTTTTCCAGGTGCAGCCAGTATGTAGCGTGTAGCAGCCTGATGTGGTAACGAGATGCATGCATCTGTGAGCTGCACGCTCAGGCTACAGTCACAAAATGGTAACATGTTGTGCAGATTTTGTCAATTCAGCCATTCAGAAGCATTTCAAAAACTGTTTGAAAATGTGAAGCAGTGGCTCGGTGCTGTTCTGCCAGTGCTGATAGTAGATGCAGAGATAACATAAGAGTGTCTGCTAACACTTATTTTGAATTTTGCTTAGTAGGCTGTACCATGATTTGAGCTTGGGTAACAAAGACAATTTCTTTGTAGTGGCATGAAGGTTTCTGGGGCAGCTGCAAATGCAACTAATTTGTCACAATCTATTCATTTTTCATGTCCCTGACTCAAGGTTTGTTCACTATTAAAACCATGCTGTAACATCGTCTGTCTTAAGATTTTTGCATTAAAAAACTTGGGCTTGAGACTTTAAATACTGATATATGCTACATTGCAGTGCGCACATCAGAAATACAAATTTTCATTTAAAAGGTTAGACAGATGTTCATTTTTTGCCTGAGTACAACTGTAACTGAACTGACTTGGTAAATTTCTGCGTGAACTACTGCTTTTATTTTTCTTCCGTTTGAAGCAGCATATGGTATTTGATATAGTTTTGAAATGTTTTTGAAGTTTTCCATATAAAAATCTTAACTGGAGATTAATTAGTCATTGCAAGAGGTGCATGTTTAGTTATGGTATACTTTAATTACTTTCCTTCATTTGCTAGAATGAGATTTGGCTGATATAAAGATACTGTCAGAGCTGCCCCTGTAGTGTTTTTTTTCTAAGATATATAAACACATTTTGCTAATGACTTGCATCAAATGCTGATTTTTTTTCCCAGTTCCCATGTTTGTTTATTTGTTTGCCAGCCTTTGATTAAGTGTGATGGTGTGACTTTGCTGTCAAGTCGCATCTCCCCATAGTGGATTTCTGGCTTTTCTGGTCTTTTCTGTATACACTGTCAAAGGCAAATATGCAGAGTTCATTGGAAGGCAGGCCATCTTTTGTATCATCAGTTCCACACTGGTTTATTAATGTCTTGTACTAGATGTCTAAAATGTAAACAGTACCAGAAAGTGTTGTTCTGTTACTAGCTAATATAAATGTGTCTGTTTCTGTTACTCAGCAACTGCATTCATTTGGAAAAGTCTGCTTCGTTTACCGAGTAGTCAAAGCCTTCTTCTAAGCCCCAAGCACAAGTTTCCCTCGAATAAAATAATACAATGAAACTGCACACACACCCTTGATTATAATACTGTATGTATACACAAAAATAATTCAGAAAGAATTAGCAGTGTTCACACTGTTTTATCAGCAAGTCCTAAATTATTATTTTAATTGCCCCCACTGGTGTCCTTTTCATCATGTAACTATCTTCTTTCTTCCCAGAATGTTTAAGTAATGAAGTCTCAAAATTTAGAATAAAACTTTTTTTTTTATAAATATCCTGTTAAATCTACACTTTGGAAGTGGTAATGAACCTAATTTACAGTTTATGCTCTTACTTCATGATCAGTATTCTTTTCTGTATGTGTAAGCAACAGACTTAAGACATCAAAATAGCAAAGATGACAAAGCTATCAATATAGGTTCTTAGGTTAATAGTAGGCTGTGGATCCAGAGGACCACTGGTAACCTTGCCACCATACCCCAAATCATAGGTACTCACTTGACATGACTAATTCATGTCTAATTTCAAACTTTTACAATGAAGGCTTAAAGGGCCATACCCATGCTATATTTACAGTTGCCCATCCATTTGTACATACTGTGCCTAAAGAGGGTCAGGAAGCTGCCTTTGGTTTACATCCAAAGGAAGTGTAGTCCATGAAAGAAAAATCACCTGGAAAATATGTCTGTCTTGACAGCAGCTCCTTTATGCTTCGTTGAAGTTAAGATCAGGTTTTTATTAATTTTTGCAGATCTGCAGGAGGTCATCATTAAGAAGATGGAATAGCTGGAATCCCCACTGCAATAGAAAAAGGCATACCCAAGCTTCTTAACATTATTTTTGAAGTACGTAAACAAAATACATACAAATGTTGTATGGGATTTTAGGGCAGAATCTGCCAGCTCCCACAGTTAAATGTATTCATCACAGATGATGTAATAAATTACTCTGTGTCAGAGTTTGTACATACGTAATTGTCTTCATTCTGTAGATATTTAATCAGGAAACCACTATAAAATGTTTATAAGAAAGTGATTTATTTCTTGTTAATTTCAAAGGTATTATATTTTTCTGGTAGTTATTATTTTCTGCATGCAGCAGTGCCCCCAGATGGGCAATTTGTATGAATAATTGACATTCCATGGACAAATGTCCCTTTGTATCTAGAGAGGATTTAGGCCCGAGGTGGTAAAGTCACCTCACCAAGGCTGCTGGCATCCTCATGCAGATGTAGGACGTCAAATGCAAAGTTTCATCACCCGAGGTCCTGTCTGCTTTCTCCTTAATGTAGTCTTTCTGTTGGTGGGAGAGAGATCAGAGTTCAAAAAGTAAAAGAAATTAAGATGCCATGGAGAAATTGGTGCAGGCCTTAAGCTTCCTGTCTAAATAGGTTTGCAGAGAATGTTGCATATTTATAATAGTTTTAAGATTAAATCCCCAACAAAATCTATATCAATGTCACTTTTTGGGCTGAACCGAAATACACAGCGGGTACGAAAATCTGTATGTGGAATCTTGTTTGTCACAAGAGCACCTCCCTTTCTTACTGATGGACATATCCTAAAACATAGCCCTGTGATCTGACTAATCTTGATGATTCAATGTTAGAATCAGCACCAGTAGTCAATAAACAAAAAGCAGTAAAAAAGTTCCCCAACTAGGTACTTATTTGTACTAAGCTCCAGAGCAGATCAAACAGTGGCAGATTATAAATGCCGCAGTAGTGCCTACTCTGTAAACTGTGGCAAGAAAGGTCTAAAATGGTGAGAAAAGATGTAAGTTTTATACAGGGAATCTCCTGATGTCACTGAAGGGAGTATGTCAGACTCACCTGGAGAAGGAAGGATACTGAGCTGTGGAAGTTAGGCTGGATGTCGTGCCTTCTGCGACCAAGTCCGAGTAGTAACAACTACAGAAACAGTGGCCTGCTTGAACATCTACTGTTGTGGGAAGTTCTTGTCTAGCTTATTTTTTTAATTTATTTATTCATATTTGCAGCATTTAACTGGAAACACTCTATGTACAGCAGTGCTGCCATGTATTTTAACACAAATTTGTGTTTCTTATAAGTAGAGCTGCTGTCGTACCAACTCGGTTTTGAATTGTGTTATAAAAAATGTTACCATGTTTTATCTAGTTCTTTGAGCACTATTTACTTCACTCTGTGTTAATCTGAGTTATTGCATGTCAGTATAATTTCTTCTTATTTAATTTTAGTTTTCATTCCATCCTAATAAATATCTATTTATTGACCGGGAAAGTCCACTGGGTCAGAAACTCTCAGTGGAGGCCCGGGAAGAAAAGCTCCACAAAATTTAAATATTGAATAGAAAAATACAAAGTTAATATACGCAATAAACATAAGTCAGGGGTATTGGTACGAGGTAATATTTTATGTACATAGATATTATCATACAATAAAAATACAATGTATTTTTCTATATGAAAAATATTTACAATCATAGATATAAGTTTAGAATTATTATAGATAGAAAAAAACTAGTAATACAGAGGCAGAAGGAGTTGGTATACAGAGGTTTAAAAAGTGGAAATTTGAGTAGTAGATGTGAAGGATTAAGGAGGTTTACACTGTATTTCACATGTGCAGGTGGGATTATTTAGATAGTGGGTTTTTAGTGCAGCTTTAAAGGCTTTTTGGGAGTTTAGTTGAGTAATGCAGTGGTGGTGCTGCAGTAGCGTTGTCGCCTCATAGCAAGATGTCCCGTTCGATTCTCAGCTAGAGCATCTTCTGTGTGGAGGCATATGTGAATGGGGCGTGCCTTCGTTGAAGGTTGTGCATCAGGGCTGGTAACCCGGTACGTAAAAATCCACTACCAGTCATTAGCGGACCGGGGTTCTGCTGTGGCGACCCCTAACCGGGAAAAGCCGAAAGACACAAACAAACAAGTTGAGTAATGTAAGAAGGCAGGGCATTCCATACTTTGGCAGTGTTATAGGAATACAGGGATTGTTCAGCTCTTTTGTTGTGTTTAGTAACATTTAGTAGTTGTTTATTTGTAGACCGGAGAGTTCTAGTTGGGGTGTGTGTGTGTAAGATGGAAATAGAGACAGTGTTGGAATTCAAACCAGGATAACTTTGTAATAGCTTTGCAACAGTACGAGCAGTTGGGCATGCTGGAGGCAAATTTTGCTATCTTATAGTAACAGGATTACAGTTTATTGCTGAGGTATGTATGGAGGTTTTTGAAAGTGGGACTTCCATACAAGAGGAAGGGGATAAGTAGAGTGCTTGCTAGTTTTATTTTTGTTTGTTTATCTAAATAAAGTTTGTGTCGGTATAGTTTGTCAGGTTTAAAGTGTTTTATTTTTTTTATGCTGATTTGCTTTATCTAATCTTTTATGCTAACCTATTTATTCTCTGATATGACAGAATATAGATGTATTTACAAAGTCTTAGGGAAAGCAGTTTGTTTCCTCAAAGGGGGATGATAAATTGTCCTAGTGACATCCAGGTAACCTCAGATACTGAAATCAAATTAGATTATAAAGAAAAAGAACTATGCAAACTAGATCTAAACAAAGCACAGGTAGGTGATGAAATTAGTAGTAATGACCTGAGAACACTTCAGCTTGAACAGACTGTACCATTATATCTGTTATTTACTAGGCTGTATAATGTGATCATAGAAAATTACTAGGCTATTGTCCTTGAGGCCCTTACAAGCCCAACCAAGAATTTAGCCCATGTTCCAACAAGTCAGCACCCGATGCCCCTGTCCAAAAGGAACACAGGTGGAATCCCAGGGGTGTATTTTGTGTTCCCCATCTGGTTATCCAGGTTGGGCTTAAAAAGGGTTAATGAAGTACTCTGCTTGACGTGGAGAGGGAGTCTATTCCATAGAATGGGGAGTCTCTGGGACACAAATCTGTCCTGCCAGCAACCTATTGATGTTACAGACCAGGTTGAGGTCACGCATGGGGGCTACTCGAGTGGAGTTTGACTTGCGGATATGCTGCAGTCCCATCAAGGTGAGGTCTGAGATTGCTTTGTATGCCAGACAGAGGTCACCTCTGAGGAGTCTCTATGAGAATGAGTAGAAGGACAGGGCTTTTAGCTTATCTGTATAGTATAGATGTTTGAGGCCCTGGACTCTCATGGTGGTCTCTCCAGCTGCTGCATGTGCTTTGTGAGGTACATGCCGAAAACAGCATTGTACTCAATAATGGGTTTTGTAAGGGAAGAATACAGGGATGTTATGGCATTCTTGCCCCTGGATGAGATACCCTTACTAATGAGATGGGCCATGTAGAAAGCTTTCCATACAATGGAGGTAATATGGTGGTCAAAAATCAGTTTGCTATCACCCTGGGTGCCCAAGTCCGTCATGACTGATTTGAGTGCGTAGGACCTTGTTATTAATGTGATAATTTGTGGGGATGTCACTGTCTCCAAAGGGGAAGATGATGCATTTTTTGGCATTCACTTTGAGGCCATGTTTCTGGCACCAGTTATTTGTCTGGGTGAGACCCTCTTAGAGGATGTCCACATCACTAGGGGAATTGATGACAGTGCCCAACTTACAGTCATCAGCAAACTTGGTCAGCCGTAGCCCACTGGTTTTGGCCTGCACCTCAGAAAAGTGTATCCCAACAACAGAGGCCACAAGACCGATCCCTGGGGTACACAGCTCATTACGGGTCTAATGCTTGAGGTGGCTTTCCCTATTTTGGCAATGTATGGATTGATGCCTAGTTGAAAGAGTTTATCTATTATAACCGAGTGGGGAATAGTATCGAAGGCATTGGCCAAGTCAAGGTAGGCAGTGTACAACATCTTCCCCTCATCCATGGCTGTGGTGACTGTCTCAAAGAAGTCGACCAGATTTAACAGGCATGACCTCCCCTTGACGAAACCAAACTGTGTGGGATTGAGTGTTTGGAGGCTGCCAATGTCCTTGTTAATGAGGTCCATGATTTGTTCCATGGCCTTGCAGGTCAGGCTAATTAGGTTGATGGGTATATAATTTCCTGGATCAGTGGACACTCCACCTTTGTGCAAAGGGAGGTCAGTGGCTGTCCTCCACTTGACTGGGACAAAGGTGGTACTCAGGCTTTGGTTGAATAGGGTGCCTGATTGTGCTGCAGGTTCCTGCCTGAGTTCATGTAGGATGCAGCCTGGGATGTTATTGAGTCTCATGGAGGCTGTATTTTTTGCCTTTGAGAGGGCAGTGATGACTTGCTCCCTAAAGATAAGGGGAGGGGGGCAGGTGCTGGGGATGTCCTGATTTACAGGTGGGGGGACAGAGGGGTGAAGTTTTCACTGAACCTGTCCTCAGCAGGTTGGCTATATCTATGGCGTTTGTGTATGTGGTGTGCTTGACCACCAGTTCTGAGCAGATCTGAGTGCTTCCTTTGAGATTGCGGACATATGTGAAGAAGGCCTTATGGTTGTCTTTAGTAGATGTGACCAGTTTGGCCAAGATGTTTGCTTTGGAGGATTTCACTAGTGCTCTTATTTGCTTGTTCAGGCTAAGGAGAGATTGCTTCCAATTAGGTACCTGCTCCTTCTTGTTCCTGGACAGCATTTTTTTCCTTTTATTATAGAGTTTATTTATTGCAGATGTCCACCAGTCCTGTTTACTCTTCCTCGAGGAGGATAATTTTGTCCTGTTGGATATTCCTGATTCCATGCAGCTATTTAAATGCTTGTATAGTACTTTGGTGTAGGTTTGGACATATGTGCCAGTTCCTATGGAGGCCGGTGGAAGCTGTGAAGCTGTTTATTTTATTTTATTTTTATATTTGTTAACTGGGAAAATTTGACTGGATGCATGTCCATTTTCAGCAGAGGCCTGGGGAGAAAAGCTCCACAGTAAAATTCATACAATTATTACAAGGAATACATAGGTGGTAAAATGCATAGAAAGTAACAAACCTAACATAGACAAGTAACTCAACATTGACAAGCAACAATATTATTCATGCTTAGTTCAAGTTAACATATCAGGTATGAGTTTGACATAAATCAGGTGAAAGCACTGTGAGTAGCAAGTTTAACAGTATTGGATGGGGTACATGTGAGTATTCAGTTTAAGGTTTAGATAATCCCTATTGGTGAGGTATAGTAGAGTAGGGTAGGGAAGGAGTTGGCTAGGTAGGTAGGTGGGGGGAAACGAGTACTGAATAGTTAATAGTGGGGATAAGTAATGGGGAGAAATAGAGAAGGTTGAAATTATGATATGATAGGTATGAGAGGCAGGAAGATGAGGTATTAAAGAAGTAGATGTAGTATAGAGAGAGTGAGGTAGTTAATGGATATCTAATTTAGTAATCTAGCAGTGGTGTATGAGTGATGTACTTTATGGAGTGAAATAATGGATGGAGTAGGAGGAAGGTAAAGTGGCTGTTAGTGTAGATGATGAGGCTGTAGTATTGGGCATGGGAAAGTAAAGGGGGGGGGGGCTTTAACCGGGTGGAGAACATGTGCAGATCCATGAGTACTTTATACCTTCCCTCAGGAGGTTGTAATTATTTTTGGAGAAATTTTATTTTTTGACCCTAGCTGGGGGGGGGGGGGGGGGTTCAGGGGAGATTGTAACTTTGAAAGTGACCGCTTTGTGGTTGGATCTTACCAGGGAGAGGATACTTTAGGGATGCTGCAGCGGTTATTCATGTTGGTTAATACCAAGTATAAGATATTATCACCTCTTGTGGGAGTGTCGACCAGCTGGTCCAAGGCATTTGCATTGATGAAGCCAAGGAATCTCTGGACATTTGTGTTTTGGCATGAGTAGTTCTTCCAATCTGTGGTTGGATAGTTAGTCACCCAGGATCAGGATAAAGGTTGAATCTTAATAGATTCAAAGAGGTCCAGATAGGTAGAAAGGGCATCTTGAGTCAAAGTTGAAGGCCTGTAGCTAGCTATGATTTGAGTAACCTGGTATGGCTGGGGTGCTCTCTGCAGCTTTGAACCAGGTTTATGTGACTGCACAAATGACAGCTTCTTCCAGGGTTAAAAATGCTTGCAATGAGTGGAGTTTCATGTTTAGACTCGTAGCGTTCAGCAGCATGACCTTTAATTTGCATTTTGATGAAATTTTCATGTTGGTATTTTGACCTCATGGCATTGCCTAAAAAAGGCACTGTGGGGAGGCAAGAGCCTTTGCCAGAAGCCTGAAGCCTAAGTGAGACAGATGCAATCCATCATTGCCAAAGCATTGTGGTCTTTTGATCATGTCTTCCCAGGCTGTCAGGTACTGGATCCCCTGGGAATGACACCAGAAAATAAGCCAGTTGTTAAATCGGTCATTTTTTGTTTGTAGTCAGGCATCATTCTGGGTGATGGTAGAATGCTGCTTAAGGCTAGGAACATACCTTCCTGAGACACATATTCAGTGAGCTTGATCATGTCTCTCTTCATATAGTCCGGGGAGGTACGTCTCAAGTCTTTCACGCTAACATGTACTATGACAGAATCATAATAGTACCTGTTGTTGAGAGACTTGAGTGCATGGGTGATATGGTGGATTCTGACAAACAACTAACCGTGACTT
The DNA here is from genome assembly GCF_019279795.1 of Protopterus annectens. Taxonomy (NCBI): domain Eukaryota; kingdom Metazoa; phylum Chordata; order Ceratodontiformes; family Protopteridae; genus Protopterus; species Protopterus annectens. The sequence goes on along the minus strand of NC_056746.1, from coordinate 992,894,868 downwards.
TCTCCTTATCCAGCCTGGTGAGGGGCACATATGTGTGTCTCACAATGGAGTGTCCTATGACTAATATGTTGGGTTTATGGATACACCTTAGTGGCTGTGAGACACAGGTATGTGGACTATGAGTGGTGTGGTGTGCAGGGCAGTGGAGTTTGCATGTGCTTTTGCCTCGGAAGTCTCTTTTGTTTGGGTATGTTTTTGTTGAGGACCTCTGCATATGTGGGTGTGTGTGTGTTGTGTAGGTGTGGGTGGTGTTTGAGGTGTGGTATTTGTGTTGACAGCCTTCTCAGTGCCAGATATACTGTCTCTTGTGAGGGAGAGAGTATAGACTCTAGGTTCTTACTGTAATTGCATCTCTCACAAATTGTGTTCCTAGGTAGTAGTAGTAGAGGGTTGTCTGTGTACATGAGGCAGTTGCTACACTGTCTGAGGATGCTCAAATCAACCAGAATGGCAGGAGAAACTGTAGGAAATTGTCCATCCATATTTTTCAGAATCTGAGAGGGAGAGGCCAGGAAGAGCTAAGGGAGTAAAGGGTAGAAGGTCTAAAAGGAGTACCACTAGTTGATCACACAAGTGCTACTAAGGGAAAATTTGTAGCTGGAATACCCTGCAATGGGTTAAAAACAGTGCTGCTCCATTGTGTGGCATGCAAACAAGCCCAAACTAGCTCAAATGCAGGGTTTAAGTACCACAAAACATAGAAGATCATTTGACTTCCTACTCCTCCTTGACCTCCAAATTTTGTTGATAGTTTATTTCCAACAATTTCTCCTCCTCAGTTGTAATTCACTGTTAATGACTCTTAGACTGTTCTGTTACTAGATTTATACTACTATTATTGTGGAATGTAAAATTTCAATTATAATTCACTGTTAATGACTCTTAGACTGTACAGTTGCTAGATTTTATTTTTATTATTGTAGAATTTTTTTGCTGTAGAATGCTGCATAAAGATGTATGACTTCTTTACTTTGTATGTATATATGCTAATATGTTTGTCATTGTTACTGGAGCGTTTCTCCCCAGGCCACCACTGAAAACGGTCTGTTTTTAGGTCCAGTGGACTTCCCTGGTCGTCAAACTATAATAAATAAGATTCTAGTAACACAGAAATCTAACCAATCCTGCTAACCCCTGCTTACTTTGCCAGTCGGCTTGTGCCAGAGAAGGTCCAGGCAGCCTGCTACTCTCACTAGCAAAGAAGATAGGCCCCTACCAACACAAGATGGCTGCCAGAAACACAGAAGGCAAACACAAGATGGCTGCCAGAAACAGAAGGCAAAATCAAAAGGCTTTGGATGCAGCAAACCTGTATCCAGACTATGCTACTCAGTTTAAGGATTAAGAACAGAGTAACACATGCACTTGTTAAACCTGTGTTTAAGGGAAAGGGAAGTAGGACATATCCTGAGTAATACATATCCATAAGTTTACTTTCATGTTGTGGGAAAATAATGGTTATATTGGTTAAATTATTGTCAGAATTGTAAAGTTGGGGACTTGAAACCCTGTATCTGCATGCCTATGCTGAAAATAAAAAAGCTATGATTGAAGAAGTGTAGTTTGATGTAATTTATATAGATTTAACTTCAGCATTTGACAGGGGCATACACAAAATACTGATTAATAAATTAGAACAACTAGGTATTGATGTACTCTTGATAAGATGGATAGCTGCATGTCTTACAAATAGGACATCACAAGTATCGTACAGCAACTGGCTGTGAAATTCTAGGTTAAAGTCAGGGTGCCCCACAGGTCTCTATTCAAGACCAATACTTGTATAGATTGTGTCTTTCAGATCTATCTTTTTCCATCTGAGGCGTTCTACAGTCTGCTTGCAGATGAATTGAAAATGGACAAACTGATTGTATGTGTTACAGTTAGGGCATGTCTGCAAAAGTATTTGAATAAATTGACCATTTAGGCACATGGGAATAATATACTGATAAGTATATCAGCAACTAAACATATGAGATTAACTAAGCATATGAGATTTGGGAGACATAAACTGACAGGTGAATGTTTAATACCACACATGGTGATTGAAACTGTAGATTCATTTAAGGACCAGGATCTGCTTTCTGTTTTTCTAATCATATCAGCAAATTGGTTGTTGATAGTTACAGAACTACAGGTTGTATAACAAACTTTATAAAGTCTAGGAAATCAGAAATGATGAAGTCATTAGTTGGTAGTTATATTAGACTCAAACTTGAGTACGGAATAACAATATGGAAACCGTATAAGAAAACAAGCATGGAAAGAGTATAGCAGAAATATACCAAGAGCATACATGAATGTGAGAATTTAACTAAAATATCTGAACTTGTACAGTGCCTCATATAGATGTTTAAGAGGAGACCTTGTTAAGGTATATAGGGCGTTTAGAAACAACTACCTCTGGGAATGTTTGGAGTTATCAAAATTTAATAGAGAGTCATCAGATAACATATGTAAAAGATTTTGTATGAAAGAAAAGTGTACTAATGGTTTTCTGAGAGAGCAGCTGATGCATGGAATAGACTACCAAATTACATTAAAGCAAACAGTAGTTCAGATATTTTTAAGAACAGCCTGGACACTTATTATGGGAATAAGTGTTTTGGACTTTTGTCAGGAAAGAATGGCATTATTACCCATGCTTGAAATATCTGTATTTATATAGAGAGGATATACACTTCTCACTTAATCTTTTTTTGAGAATATTTGCTTTAGCTGTTGATGTAAATGTGTTTTTTGATAACCTGTTTGTTATTGCATTGCTCAAATTGTTTGCTATAAATAATGCACTTTAGCATGGTACCACCCATCACTCAATGGCATACACCATGCACTATATAGACAGAGGCATTTAGATCGATAACTTTCTCTATATCACCTGCCTCCCACAAATCCTATTTGTACTACAACTGTGTGCAGGAAGCTAATTGCAATGGATGTATTTTATCTTCAGCTGATGTTTACTCTTATGTTGCACTGTTGTAACTACTGATTTTAATTATATTCATAGTTCCAGACCATGTTGAATCTGTAGTCAGTATGCTTCATATATTGTTTGTTCTCAAAAAGTGTCTGCTGTAATCTCTTTGTAAATTTGTTCAATCGCTAAATGTTTTTGGATCTTTCCTCCCCCAGCCTCCTCTGAAAAGGGGTCTTGCATGATATATGTATAATTAAACTGGCTTGAACTCCCTAACCAACTTGTCTTTATTCAGCTATCCATCTTGCATCTTTCAAGCCTACTGCCTGCACTGCACTAGCCAGTCTAGTCACACTTTACACACCAAATCGATCCCTCCAATCAAAAGACAAAAATCTCTTAGCTATCTCAAAACCCAAAAGAAAACCAGGTCACTCTCTGTATTCATACTCCATCTCTGTACTTTGGAATTCACTACCTGTAGCTACCAGGTCTAACATGTCCTAACCCATTCAAAGCGTCTTTAAAAAAATCATCTCAAAACTACATGGCTCTGCTCCTGTATAAAGCCTGCCTAATGCTGAGCTCTTTCGCTTCTTCCACACTAGCCTCATCCTCCTTTTCTGTCACATTTCAATCCCTCACAGACTGTGCAAGATACTAAGGCTCTTCTAACTCCTCCTCTGTTTATATACCATATCCTTAAGCTACTGCTCAGGCTGTATTGCTTCTATTCTTCTTAACTCTCTCTTTAACTGTCTGTCTGCATCACTGACTCTCTGTCTGCTATTTTCCTAACTGAAACTACCATTCTGTTTTTCATGTACTATAACAGTCAATGTCACACATTGCACCTATGTACTATTTTTTGGGCACTCTTCTACGTCATGTATGGTGAGAGTGACTATTATTGTCTATAATGCCTTAACTCTATAGAATTGTCTAGATGTTTAGTATATATTGTAACATCTTGTAATATAGTTTATTCAACTTATTTTTGTATAGTATTTCTAATGTAATTTGCATTGTATCGGATTATACTGTATTTGTGTTGCTGCCTCTGCTGAAAACGGGTTCTGTAGACCCAGTCAGACCACCCCAGTAAACAAATGTCAAATATATATATATATGTATGTATGTATATATATATATATATATATATATATATATGTATAACGAGAAAGAGAGAGATAAACAGGTATGTGTGTGAGTGTGATTATGTATATATATATATGTGTGTGTGTGTGTGTGTGTGTGTGTGTGCGCGCATATATGTATATCTTGTTACTTGTAACTCTGCTCACATAATCTTTGAAACTTCATCATATTAACCTGAAAGAGCATATCTTCAGCAGGGCAGCACGCAGTCATTTGACTATGTAGAAAGCCAGTGGTATGTCAGCCTCCTTTGAGTTACCTTCTGTTTAAACTCTGGGTATGTAATGTACAGGGATGGTGTAGGCCACAAGACCCAACTTCACAAAGAAAAAAATGGATTATGATGTCAGCTCATTCCACAGCTTGGGAATCGTGTTACCACTTTATATGATCACACAGGGTAGTGAACATTTAGGCTGTGACTATTTAAAAAGAAAGTTTGTAGATAATCCAGTCACTTGTGTGTTTGGCAAAAGTTGCCACAGTATAGCACTGTTATGTACAGGGAAATTAATTACCTCTTAAATTTGCAAGTCTTTTGTATATTAGGAGTATAACTTTTTACTTAATGGAGTCTGCAAAGTGTTTTTGTTTTCCTAATTATTGTTCATATTGCATCTTGTTAAGTTATTGTCAGGTGACTTCTGACTAGAAGATGGTTGTGCCCACTGTTGTCTGTTCTATTACAAATGTACAAATAAAAGTGAAACAACTGATAGCAGTTGTGTGGGTTAAACATTGTATGCCCTGGGCCTTGTGAAAATTAACCAAGAAGGAAAGGCCTGTAACACATTTTCTAGAATCGGCTTAAGAAGATGCATTAAGGGAAAAAGTGTGTAGCTAAAACATTTACGTGTGTGTGTATGTGTGTGTACACATATGGGCACCTGTGGTTTTAAAAGTCTGAATAACTCTGTCAAATGTTGTGTTGTTTCCTGAACATCACATGTTCCCTGAGATTAAGGCAACTGACATTTGAAATAATGTTACATAAACCAGTCAGTAAAAACTACAAGAAAAATCTAGCCAAGCTAGAGTTTCCGCTGTATAGTTCCTTAAACCTCTTGTATTAGAGCCACATGGAATATATGCAAATGACCCCTTAAGGACATTAGGTGTTTCAGTTGTATGGCAGTTCTGAATGCCTATGACTTTTTTCTTTTTAAGTCTGTTAGCTTGAATTTGTCCATAACAAAAGTTTGGCCACCAGTTTGACCACATGGTGTCTTGTTACAGCAATCTGACTCATGAAAAAAGCCTTTATTTGTGTAATTTTACCACTCTGAATGGAATTTTCTGTTTTATATTTCCTTTCAGTACAGGTATATCAGAAATCTGTCCTGTCTTGGTAGAAGTATAATTCTATTTTTTACCTCTTACATTAAAACCTTACCAACTCATAATAAGTTTTCAGTGACAAAGTTACCATACTGTAATGCAGACATAGTGTCAACACCAGAGTCAGTTCATTTGTGTTGTTTTTTTCTGTCTGGCGGTTCCTGTTTTAAGTAAGCTCAACTCAAGGCTGTGCTTCATATTTGATATCCAATGACATTCTCTGTAAAACTCAATAAATTGCTTGTTTCTTAATTAAAAGTGCACTTTACTCTACAGGTAGTCTCCCAGTAAAAATTTAAGAGGACAAATATTCATTATAATGAGACATGCACTATTCCGAATGGCAAATCCTGCCATTAGGATGTATTCATACTTCATGAAATTATAAAATAGAGTCTGGTTATGATTACATGCACATGAAAAAAACAAGATAACATATTGCAGCTAGTTCGTCCATTTCTTGTATTAAGAGTGAAGTGAGCTTTTTTTCATTCTGTATTTCAGTTTACATTATCCTTTGAAATATAGAAATGGGAAATTCTCAAAACCTGTTAACTGTAGCTGTGAAGCCAATGGATTCGCTTTGTAATTAGAATCGTAGTCTGTGATGACAAGAAATTGAACTTAAAACCAGATAGATAAGGTTAATTCACAACTCAAGCCTTGATGATTGAACCATTTATAAAATGATTAACTTTCAGAGTATTATTCTGCACTTTTTAAAATTAAAAATGAGAATGGCTGCTAATTTTGGATATCAACATGTTAAATAAGTATGGATTTATTAACATATTAAAATTCTTTAAGAAGTATTATGGAAAATGATTGTTAATCTAGTTTTGGCAGATCAAGAGTAAAGCCAGCAGAGTTTAACATGGTATCTATAACTTTCCCAGTCTGTATGGCAAAGGACCTATCACTAAATCTCTTTTGCCATGTGTAAGGTATGACTGTCTGAAAATAGCTTCAAGCTATCATTGTTTTGGATGTAAATGTTATCTTTCTTCCAATTGCATGTATTCCATTATTTTGTTCTGATTCTTGAATTGTCCGTCTCCAGGCCTGTATATAGAAGTATGCTTTGTTTGGTTTTCCTGCTGTCAGTGATCACAATTTGCCTTTGGTTAGTTTGTTGCTGGGCAGAGGCTATTAGCTTCCTTGGTATTTCATTTGATTAGTGTAGTAAAGAAAGGCATTTCTAACTGAGTCATTGTTACTTATCCCTTTTTTTCACATATTACTTTTCTGAAGTTTTTTTTTTTTTTTTTTTTTTTAGAAATTCACTTTTTCTTTCTTCTTCATTGTTGCATATGTGTTCTTCAGGTCCTTTTGTGTTTTCCGCAGTGATCTTATGATTGCTGTAGCTTTTTTTCCAGTCCCATACAGTTTGTGTAAGTTTTTTTGGAGGATTCTTTACAAGTGTAAACATACTTTTTGGAAAGGGGTGGTTCAGAATTTTCTTTCAGAGCATGTCTTGGACCTTGTCATCATTCTTGCATAGGCTCCATTGTCATTTATGGCCATGAATCTGTAAAGCATAAGATAGTCATAATAGGTGTACTGCCCTCAGTTTTGAAACCTGATCCCTCCAGGGTCTAACATAAACTTCCAGTTTCCATAAGGACTGATATTGTTCCTTAACTTGAAGTCTGGTCTTTGACCTCAGCTGACTCACAAGTTTTTCTTTGGGAGAGCCCCTTGGCAGTCTCTCTCCTCAAACTCGACTTCCATCCAAAGTGAGTCAGAAACTTGCCCAACTTGTTCTGAAGTTGGTATAATGACTAAGGTGCTTACCTCAAAGCACAAGGTACAAGGTTTTAATCTCACCTTTGAGGAAAAATTGGTTAGACTAAATATGGCCTGCAAGGGCAGCTAGCCCTATGAACCTACACAGTGCTTGTATCTCAGTGATTTTTTTATACAGTTCTAACTCTTCGGCCCACTGGCACAGTGATTCTTTTTGCTCATTTTTTTGTATGAAATTACCTCCACCCCTTTTATACTCACAAGAGATGGCATCGGCGGGGGTGGGGGAACTTAACACATCATTCCTCTCCTGCTTATCCTGCACAAATGGTTAAGTTGGTAGAATCATTTGTCCTTCCTTTCCTTTTCAGAGTTAGTTCAAATTTAGTACCTGTTGTCTAAACTCTCTGTATGTCATTAGAAGAATTGAAGTTTACATTTGTAGTTGTGTGTAACTATCAAGATAACCTAGACGGATCCTTCTCTATGACATTGTACCATTCAGTATAAGTCCTTTTGTCCTCCCTTCCTCTCTTGACTGGAATTGGGATTATTTATGATTCTTGGGCCAACTAAGACCTTCCATCTTGTTCTTAACAAAATCAGAATTTGTTTAGGTATTACTTAGTTTTCAGTGGCCACTAGCAAAATTAATGGAATTTGTATGTGTGCTGGTGTAATGATACAGAAATATTATTTGATGTCATACCACCTTCCAGAAACCTTCAACATGCCTTTTTACATTCATCATTAAAACTATACGGGATGTATCCTACCAAGGATATTGGACATCCAGCCAGCATGCTAAAGCTTTTGGGTGTTATGTTCACCCACCATACCTCATCTTTATTCCAGCATGCCCTCATGCTTCAGTGAATTATGGGTGGCCAGATTCAGAGCTTTCTTAATGTTGAGGCATTCAGACATTTCTTCACAATGTTATCTTCAGATTTGCAGTCATTTGGCAGATAAGTACCCTGGTAGTGAACAGCTTTATTTTTTCATTAAAAAGTGTACTGGTATTTTATCTTATGTCTATCAGGAAGGGGAAACAAGCATATGGAAGGTAGATTCTGTACAATGAGTCCATATGGCCTGTGTTTTCTACCTTAGTGAAAGTCACAGCATACAGTCTTGTCACATTTGTTAATAGTTTATCCTAAAAACTATTTAAAGGCTGAATAACCTTAGACACATTCTAGAGAGACATCAGCTAAAAGTCATAGCCAGGACTACCTTGGCTACCTATTTGTCTTTCTCAGACATCCCCCCTTCAGTCAAAGAAGACTAGGAAAATAAAAAAAAGGATTTAGAAGGGACACTATCCTCCTTTTTTTACTCATTCTGGAACTGACATATCTGCTGTAGTAGTCTTGGAGCTCTCAGACAGTCAGTACATTCTTTCTGACCCCCTCTAGTGATGCTGTCTGGGAAGCCAGTAAGGGTCAAGAGTCCAGTGTGTTCATTTAGACTGGATGTTAGATGTCAGCTGGGAAGTGTGAATGCCCCTTACATTTGGCTGATTTAGAGGATGATATACCTCAGGTTTTTAAAGAAAACGGTGGAGACATTTTCGTGGAGGTCCTTATGTTTGACTCCTGTGAAACTATTAGGCTTGTGACACCCAGGAAAAAGATTAAAAAAAAAAACTAAGTATCCCCCCCAACCCCAACACATCTGAAGGGTTTATAAGAGAAATGGTACAATTTACCCTATGGTCTCATTAAGGCTTTCCACTCTTCTGCTGCAGTACCTGCTCATTCTAAGAGGAAGAGTTCTCCCTGATCTTTGAAGAAGATCCTTCTGAGTCAGAAGAGGAAGGTCTATATTACTGTAACTAAGTCTCTTTTCATGTCCCATCTGAGCCAGAAGAGAATATATTTATCTGACTCACCTATTGAAGAGATTTCATTTTCTGACACTGTTTTGAAAATTAAAGAATTCTTTCAGTGGTAGGGTAGAGAGATTTCAGAGGTCAAAGTAACCGACAGTTTTGCCCACCTGTGCTCATCAAACTTCTCTGTTATCATTATTTGGTGCTGAGCTTCAAGGTCAGACTCTACATCAGTCATGTTGACCCATTTTCGAGTTAACGATCTTTGTGGTTGAACTTTCAGCCTGGATTTTATGGTTTGAGCGTAGACAAATACCTCCAGTACCTGAGGTTTTGGAGTATGCATTTAATTCAGGTTGTGATTCTCCAGATTCTCAGCATCTTGCACCCTAAGAAGCCTTATAGGCTATACAAAGTACCTGATTCCTGCAAATATCTTCTCAGTAATCCTCTAGATGACATTGATGTGATTTCCATCGACAAGAATAGTACCACTAAGCCCTTGTCCTCTTCCCAATCCTGTCCCCAATGAAAAGGATAGCAGGATATCTGGTAGATAAGAAAAGAAGCTATATGCCTTTTCAGCCCTTGCCTTCAGGACGGTCAGCTGTCAGACCCATATGACCAAGTCCTGGACCAAGTCCTGCCTTTCTGTTTTTTCAGATGTACAACAACTTATTTTAAATTTACCTGCCTCAGACTCTAAAATGTACCTGTCTAGCCTGGTTTCTTCTGCACAATGTTTAATCAAGTGCTCTTATCATGCAGTGGATGCTGCTTCTCTTCCAGCTGCAACAGAATCTGCTATGTAAATGCACGTCTGGCTCAGGCTTCAGTGCTTCCCAGAGGATATCTACTCCCATATTTTGAATACTCCTGTAGAAAGAGTTCATTTTTGGCAATTCCTCATCAGAGGTCCCTTAAACATTCAAAGAAAGGGGCAAGAATGCAGGCAGTGAAACAGCTTTTTTTTTCACCAGTCCCTGAGTACAGCAGAAACAAGCCTTGCAGCGTTTGACTTTTCTTCAGGAAATCTTTCAAACCAGGTCAGCAAAAGTCAAATAAATAACAATATAAAAGACAAGAAAGGGAACTCAAAGAAAAGGGGGATATCCCCAGTTGTCTTTCCAGCCCCAAAAGAGTGCATGCCTACCTAAGTACTCCTTCCCCTCCTCACCCAGGCCAACCCCACAGAATAGCCTGTGATCTGTCTTTTTCCTTGCACTTCTGGAAACAATAACAGATATTTGGGTACTAAGAATAATTCAATAGGGTTACAAATAGCAGTGGGCTTCCTTCCTTCTGAAATCAAGAATCTTTCTTCAAAGAAGCCAGACACATTTGTTTCCACAGATTCTACCAGATATCCTGCCTCAAGGTATTATAGAAGCTGTCCCTCCATTCTAGCAAATGTACCCAGGAAAGAAGACACATGGAGACCAGTTCTGGATCTTTTTCTAATAATTCCAAAGTTTAAGATGTTTAACCCTACTATCCCAACCTTTTTTTTTAAACAAAAAACATCTTTATTGAATTATCACTTATGACATAAGCAATTTTGAAAACAAACCATATTGGCATATTTTAGTTGCAAACATTATACATCACATCTAATATTCTATACTATTATTGTCAATCAAACATTGTATAGCTCATTACATTCCTGCCTTCCGTTAAACCTCATTCCTCCTCCATGACATTATTCTTTATGTATTGTTCCCACAATTTCCATTTTTTTCTATGTAATTTGCTCATCCCCTTTTCTAAAGATCCCACTTCCGGTTATCTCTGTTACTATATTACTACTTCTAGATTAGACTTTGATTTCCATTTTCTAGTAATGGCTTTTTTGGCATCCACCAGAATTAAACTCAGCAAGGCCTTACTATGCATAGGCAATTCAGATCCTGTGTCACAACTAAAAAAAAAAAAATAATTTCATTATTTACACCAATTTGCTCATCCAGAATTTGTGACAAGAGTAGTCTGCAGGGGATTTTTCATAGGTTGGTACTGGGCTATCTGCCCGAAGGCATATATTAGCCCATCCACATTGTGCGGTATTTACCGCCCCTTTAGTAGTTCCCTAGACCCTTGTACTAGCAGCTAGTACCCTTGGCCCCTATCTAGTAGTGCTGTTGATGTGATCCCCGGTGTGAACTTTCTGTTAAAATTTAAATGTTTAAAGTCTACCAACTCATTACATGCCTAAAAATATGTTTCCAACTATCAAATCTTTGTCATTTGAACTATCTACAGCTCCAAGGATGTTTACAAAATGTCTAGCTCTAGTAATTTCTGATGGCTTCAGGGAATCCATAGTTACCCGAATGAGATTCCACTTAAGATACTCAGGCATTTCTCCTTTTCTGTCCATAACCTGTTTTAAAAACTAGTTTTAAACTAAACCTGGAGAAATCTCCCCTACCCCATTACACATTTTAATTTCTGGTATGCTTCCTGGACACCTCTCTCAAGATGGCATACTTTCCCCTGGAGAAAGATTCTTTTTCCATTTACAGTTCTTAGACCTGGCTCACTACTCCTTGTCAACAGCAAGAGGGTTCCTTAAATTCTTAGCTACACCGCATCAGCTATTCTCAAAATCCCTTCAGCCAGCATCCTCTGTCATTTCATGTTCCTATTCTGAAGTTAATCAACAAGGAACTTTTATATAGGTAAATTAGATTTAATAAGACATGGACTCCAGGACCACTGTTGGTAATAACAGACAGCACCACAGTAATGTAGTATATGAACAGGGAACCAGGTCTTACTCCCATGTAGACTAGCCATGATTGCATAGGAGATGGCAGCTCAGCACAATATTTCCCTTCAAGCAGAACTCTTTTGCAGATACCCTGAGCAGATCCAGGACAGAACCTCAAAAATATATGTCGTACCCAGAGGTCTTTCAGGAGATTGACCAACTTTGGAGAGCTCCCAAAGCAGATCTGTTTTGCCTCTGTTCAAAACAGATAATAACAGAACATCTGCACCATGAATTCTTGCAAACAGGCCTAGAAGACAAATGCTTTTTCTTTCCTGTTTCCCATCAACAGGAATGTTCTTCTGTGTCTTTTCTCCTCCTTTCCTATGATTACCAGAGTTTTGTTAGAGATGAAGATCTATCCAAAGATAATGTTTTTTAACTACCCTTTGGCCCAGACAACACTGGTTCACCCTTCTCATGCAGCTGGCTGAGACAATTACCAAGCCTTCTGTGAAGAGAATGAAAACACTGTCCTCTGTGTTAACTTGGCTGGCAGGAAATTTGTGTATATACAACACAATCCACACAAATAGCAGTTCAACTCCCCAACACTCGAGTCCTTGGATACCAACGAAACAAAGTCTTTATTGTACAAAAGAAAGACACTGGAGCTAATACACAGGGTTAAGCGCTTTCATCTGTCTGATCGCAGATTTCATCAGAACCATTGTGCTCCTACATTCCACAGTATTTAAAAGTATTTAGGCGCCAAAATGTAATTAGTTAATTGAAATCAATTAATAGTGTTGAGTTAGACTCCACTGTAAATACATAAAAAATGTTAAAAATGTTGAAAATATGTTGAAAGCATTCTAATTTAAAATCATATGTATGTTGAAAAAACAATAATACATACAAACATCTAATACATTTCTTCACTATACTTACTCCTTTGTATACATATGAATTAATTGATCTATATAAATATAAATATATAAATATAAATATTAATCTATGTAAATAATTGTGTTTGAAATATGTTAAAAATTGTTAATAATACGTATGAAACTCCAATCTATTGCAATCAATCAATGAACTGAATTATTATGTTAATAGCCTGTACGCAATATAAAACTGGATTGCATAAATGCTTGTAATAAATCATACAGTTTGGTAGTTCTATAAATGTTCCAAACACATATTTGAATACACATACTAAGCTGTACAAAGAGTGTATACATACTATACCGATGTGTTAAAATGTACACAGGTAGTTCAAGGGTTAGCACTAGAGTGTATTGTGTACCCCTAATATCATACATACAGTAAAATGCCTGTAAAGGTAATGTGCTATGTGAGGTGTAAAATGTACGCTTTTAGTTTAATTCCAAAAAGGGTTTGATACTGATAAAATCATTTAAACCAGGTGGTGTGGTTGCATCAGTACATATTTGCCATTTGCTTTCTATCCATGACAGGTATGTCTTCCAATTCCCTCCTTTGTCACTGATCTCAACTTGGTCAATAATGGCAAACTTGAAACTGTGCTCATTCCCTTTTTCTGCAATGTGTTTACATAGGGCATTTTTCGTATCTCCCTTTTTTATCCTGTACAAGTGTTCATAGATACGTGTCTTCAGTTTCCTCTCAGTTTTGCCTATGTAATAGGCTGGGCATTTTTTACAGGTAGCTATATAAACTATGCGTTGTGTATTGCAATTTCCGTTTTTATACCATATGATGGTGTTCATAATGTTGTCTAACTTAATTTTGTGTTCAGTGTCTATGTGTGCACATTGGTTGCATGTACCACATTTAGTTGTTCCTTTCTTTCTTTTATCACCTGTATCTCTTTTTATGTATTCCATTATTCTCTTAATGTTGCTCCCCATTTTGAATACTGTATCAATACTTGTTCCTACTATGTTCCCTATTGCTCCAGCTGTGTTGATTAACGGCCAATGTTTGTTCAATATTTCAATAATAGCACTGGAGAAAGGGTTGTAGGTAATCACACATACTCTTCTATCTCTTTCGTCCATTTTAGAAACAATGGACACTGTACCACACCCCAATAATGGTGTATACTTATGACCCCATTGGGATTTAACGTATGAAGTGACATTCTCCAACAAATATCAATTAATTGATTTCAATTAACTAATTACATTTTGGCGCCTAAATACTTTTAAATACTGTGGAATGTAGGAGCACAATGGTTCTGATGAAATCTGCGATCAGACAGATGAAAGCGCTTAACCCTGTGTATTAGCTCCAGTGTCTTTCTTTTGTACAATAAAGACTTTGTTTCGTTGGTATCCAAGGACTCGAGTGTTGGGGAGTTGAACTGCTATTTGTGTGGATTGTGTTGTTTGTACACTATCATTTGCTTTATCCAGTCGTTGACATGGCAGAAGAGGCTACCCCGAGCACTTCATTGAGCTCTGAGGAATACCGTACTCTCCGGACTGAGATGACATCACTACAAGGCGACGTCAATAGGCTTTTGGAATTAGTCAACAAGCTCACTGAAGCGGTTTTAGTGAGCGGAGTTAATGCTAAATCTGCCAACAACAGTAGAACGGAGACTGTTGTGGATAGCAGGGCAATCGGCCACTCCAGAAAAACTAGGAACTCTAATAGCACTGTCACAGCACAATTGGTGCTTGTGGACGAAGCTATTGACAGTGCAAACTCGAGCGATATCCCGAATGGACAGGGCAAGACTTCTATTAATGGAGATAGGCGACAAATCGACTTAGGTGATAACACCGCAGACATCTCTATGGAAGCAGACTTCACATTCGATTTCAGCCTGTTCCATACCAATGATGAGAACACGAGAAAGGGTGCACGCCCTAAACTACACCAGGACAAAATACGTACTTATTCATCTGTTGCCAACATGGCTAAGAATAAAAATACAGGTACTGTTTATAACAAATATTTATCCAGCCATAAAAGGAATTACAAACAAACCTTGGACTATAATGACAAAGATAATGGCAATATGTTTAATGATTTTTTGTTAAATGATTTTGATTTTAAAAGTAAAACAGTGTCAGCGGCAGGATCGCAACACACTGAGAGACCTTTTAAATATATCAACAAACAGGATGATATCAAAGACAGAATTTATTTGTTGGGCAAAAAATTAGTGCAATTAAAGAGTGTGCGGATAGACAATGCATATCTTGAGAAGTGTCTCAGTTTACATATAGTACCTAAGGGATTGAGATTCTTTAAACTACCTTTGGGTATCAAGTTAAACCCTAATATTGTTACGGATTTTAAACAAATGTTTGATAATTTTGGGTTTACCTACATGAAACAACTAATCAAATGCAATGAAGTAAGGATGAATGAACTTTTGCAGGAAGTGGAGTGTTTAAATGAAACTATAATACATGATGATATTTTTGAACGTTGGTATGATTGTTACTCTAACCAGTTCAACCTAGCAAAAGGGAAAGTTAGGAATGTGTACGATAGGAAAATGCATAAAATAGAGAGGGATTTGGAACTCTATAGTTGTGAAAGAGCTTATATTTGGCCACGCTTTGACATTGATGAGAAAGATAGGTTTGAGGTGGTATCCACGAAGGGTAGAAAGAGGAATCACAGAGTAAATGAGGATGAAAATTTTCAGGGAGGACGTTATTATCCAGCTCCAAAAAAACAACAAAGATGTTTTTGAATGTTCAGCAATCTAAGAAAAAGAAAAAGAAAAAGGTGGCTTTTACAGATAATGATCCTGTAGTTGATATATGCCCAACACACTTATCTGAGTTAACAGGTACCCCTGATACGAATACCCGTAACACACTTGGGGAAACTTCGGACAATTATGTCAAAAGGATAGACAAAGTACAAAATTCAACAGAAACCCCGGTGATAGGGGAGAGTGCTGAGAATAATCTCATAATCAGTAGTTATCAAGGGTTTAATGTGTACAATTACACTAATATCAAAGTCACAGATGACATTATATCCCTATTCAGTAAGGGAATGAAATTTATTCCGATGGTAAAATTTAACTTATTTGATTCAATTAAAGATATCAAACTATTTTGTAGACGGTTGAACCTAGTTATTCAATTTAATGATGATGCCTGCAAGAACAACCCTACAAAGAATAGAAATAAACTTGTAAAAAAGAGCACATATATTCCTGTTATGAATAGTAATGTAGCTAGCTTCGAAAAAATGGTTTGTAAAGATATTTATCACCTTTATAAGGAATCAAACAACAAAAGTAAGAGACATACACCCCCTGCAGATAATCTTACAGTAGGGGAAAGAAGATGTATGGATGAACTCATATTAAACAATGAAGTCAGAATAATGAAACCCGACAAGGGAGGGGGTATAGTGATATATTCCAGTCAACTATACCTCAACGAAATTAATAAAATCCTACTTGAGTCGGGGAACTATGAGCACACATCTATCAACCAAATAAATACAGGATATAGAAGAATTGACCTAACTCTTGAGGAATATCTTCTTGACAACCGTATCACAACAGAGTTATATGATTTTTTGAAAACTGAACATCCGATTATGGCCCACATCATTGGTATCCCTAAGATCCACAAGAACAGGAACAATCCTCCATTTAGACCCATTATTTCAGGATCTAGGTCGAAAACCTTCAAAATAGGAACCACTATAGACCATTGGACCAAGCAGATATATACCAGGGTGGATCACATGGTCAAGGATTCCTGGGATTTTCTTAGCAAACTTACAAAGGATGTATGGGACAAAGAACTGACCTTCCTTACTATAGATGTGCAAGATTTATTTTCAAGTATACCAGCATCCATTGGTTTGGAGTATTTTCAAAGCAGCTTAAGTAAATATTCCGGTTGCAGCTGGGATAGAGTGAATCTTATTATGGACATGATGGGGCTTGTACTTGAACATAATTACATATCACATGCAGGTGAATATTACCGTCAAACTCGAGGTGTAGTCATGGGAGCATCTTGCGCTCCCATATTTGCTAATCTGGTCATGCTCGAGTGGGAGAATTTATTCATATTCCCTAGTGAATTTTACAAGCACATCAGTCTATATACCAGATTCTTGGATGATGTTTTCATTATTTGGACAGGACCACAAGAATTGATCGCCCCATTTATGGATTATCTCAATAACACCACCCAATTCTTGAAATTCACTTCTCAGCATGACAAGGAAGGTATTGCCTATCTGGATACTTGGATAGGCAACACAGGAACAGGTTTTACCTCAAGGATATACAGGAAACCTACCTTCTCCAACGACTATATACATTATACCAGCTGCCATCCTAAACATATTTTTAAGAATATAGTTAAGGGACAGAGTATAAGAGCGGCAAGAATGTCATCCACTGTGGAAATTATGACTAATGAGTTGGTCAACATTACAAAATTATTCTCGGACAGAGGGTACCCAAAGAAATTGTTGGAGAATGTCACTTCATACGTTAAATCCCAATGGGGTCATAAGTATACACCATTATTGGGGTGTGGTACAGTGTCCATTGTTTCTAAAATGGACGAAAGAGATAGAAGAGTATGTGTGATTACCTACAACCCTTTCTCCAGTGCTATTATTGAAATATTGAACAAACATTGGCCGTTAATCAACACAGCTGGAGCAATAGGGAACATAGTAGGAACAAGTATTGATACAGTATTCAAAATGGGGAGCAACATTAAGAGAATAATGGAATACATAAAAAGAGATACAGGTGATAAAAGAAAGAAAGGAACAACTAAATGTGGTACATGCAACCAATGTGCACACATAGACACTGAACACAAAATTAAGTTAGACAACATTATGAACACCATCATATGGTATAAAAGCGGAAATTGCAATACACAACGCATAGTTTATATAGCTACCTGTAAAAAATGCCCAGCCTATTACATAGGCAAAACTGAGAGGAAACTGAAGACACGATCTATGAACACTTGTACAGGATAAAAAGGGAGATACGAAAAATGCCCTATGTAAACACATTGCAGAAAAAGGGAATGAGCACAGTTTCAAGTTTGCCATTATTGACCAAGTTGAGATCAGTGACAAAGGAGGGAATTGGAAGACATACCTGTCATGGATAGAAAGCAAATGGCAAATATGTACTGATGCAACCACACCACCTGGTTTAAATGATTTTATCAGTATCAAACCCTTTTTGGAATTAAACTAAAAGCGTACATTTTACACCTCACATAGCACATTACCTTTACAGGCATTTTACTGTATGTATGATATTAGGGGTACACAATACACTCTAGTGCTAACCCTTGAACTACCTGTGTACATTTTAACACATCGGTATAGTATGTATACACTCTTTGTACAGCTTAGTATGTGTATTCAAATATGTGTTTGGAACATTTATAGAACTACCAAACTGTATGATTTATTACAAGCATTTATGCAATCCAGTTTTATATTGCGTACAGGCTATTAACATAATAATTCAGTTCATTGATTGATTGCAATAGATTGGAGTTTCATACGTATTATTAACAATTTTTAACATATTTCAAACACAATTATTTACATAGATTAATATTTATATTTATATATTTATATTTATATAGATCAATTAATTCATATGTATACAAAGGAGTAAGTATAGTGAAGAAATGTATTAGATGTTTGTATGTATTATTGTTTTTTCAACATACATATGATTTTAAATTAGAATGCTTTCAACATATTTTTAACATTTTTAACATTTTTTATGTATTTACAGTGGAGTCTAACTCAACACTATTAATTGATTTCAATTAACTAATTACATTTTGGCGCCTAAATACTTTTAAATACTGTGGAATGTAGGAGCACAATGGTTCTGATGAAATCTGCGATCAGACAGATGAAAGCACTTAACCCTGTGTATTAGCTCCAGTGTCTTTCTTTTGTACAATAAAGACTTTGTTTCGTTGGTATACAAGGACTCGAGTGTTGGGGAGTTGAACTGCTATTTGTGTGGATTGTGTTGTTTGTACACTATAATTTGTGTATATGTTCAGATTAACTTGTATTTCAGCATGTCTAATTGTGAAAATGTTGAGTATTTCCCTCTTTAAAGAGAATGTTTAAAAAATCTGACAATGTTTTTATACATTTCTACTTGCACATGTTTGTGAGGGATATTCTAAAGTATTGTGGAGAATCAGCTGAACAGTAGGTGATGCCGTTAGAATGTTCCTGGTTGCTAAGTGATTATTTAAATAGCTGATTGACAGGAAAAGAACTTTTTAAAACAGTTGACTGCTATATTTTAAAATAAGACAGTTGAGACTGCAGTTTGTGAAGAGCAGCTGCTAGTGAAGTGTTGCAGTCAGTGGACACCCATGAATGAGAACTCAACAAAACTTGTAAGCCTGCCTTTTGCCTTGCTGTTATGTGTTAGATTAGATCAGGGACAGTATTCTTTAGTTAGACTAGGAAAGCATAATTATTAAGATAGAGTTTTTATCTGGAATAATGGACTCCTATCCTGCAGTTTAACTTTACATTTCCAGTGAATGAGTTCTGGTGTTTATTGAAATCTATCAATTTACATTCTTGTCATCATTTTACTTATTAAATATTTTTCATTACTTTACATTGTGGCTGGAAATCACTGTTTTTCTTTAGAGACTAGAGAGTGCTTCTACCTGCTTGATACTCCCCAGGTCACCTTGAAGGCCTGGTTGCTTATGGTCATAGCTGTCATTTATTCTAATATTTAATTTTCATAACTGGACACCTCTTTAGACACTCTGATTGATGACAATATTACCATATTATTTTGGGGAAGGGACATGCTGGAAATCTGTGCCAGGCTTTCCCAGAAGTATTTGGATGTGTGAGATTTAAATTTACTTTGAGTGTGAGTGTATCAGAGGTCTTAAACTGGACACATTGTTCTGAAGTGTGTTTTTCAATGCTAAAAGAACTATCCATGCACTCTGTAATGTTAGGAAAGCTCAATGTAAAAGGACAACTTAAAGCTCCAAAATATTCAAAGCTGTCTTGCCACCAAAGTGCGCTTCTTTCCTTCTTCAGGATTTTTTTTTTCCTGAGACTTTATCAAAGATGAAAGATAATTTTCACTTGGAGCAGAATTAAATTTATGTTGTATTACAATTTGTTATAGTTGGACATGCCCAAGATTGCAGTTGTTCCTCCTGTTTCACTACAGAAGAGAATATTTTTTGCATTGCTTGCAATTTATCTGATATTATACAATGACTGGCCATTAACATTCAAAAATGAGCATGCTGATTGGTCAGCCCAACCACTGTGCCCATTGTAAACTGAGAATATACCAGCAGTAAAAGTCTGGCTGCTAAAGTATCATTGAGTGGTCGGACTTTCTTATCGGCAAATATAACTTCCAGTCATAACTCTCAACTGTACATATTTTCGCAGAATGCTCAGATTTTTGCTTCAGATTTTTGGTCTGTTTCTCATTAAAAGTGTATTTTTTTTGGCAAATCATTGAAGGTTAAAATTAGAAAATAATGACAGACATTTGAATTTCAGACTTCACAACCTTTAGGAAATTATTGCTAACGCAAAACCTGTTATTCTATCAGTTTTCTTAATTTGTAACAGCAATACTTTATCCCCCCATTATTAATGGCTTTGTCCAGATTTCTTGCTCTAAGAGGTTGAGAACTATGCTTCCAGACAGCAAAGTTGTAGATCCAGAAGTTGTTTGTAAGCTACTAAGTCTGCCATGATGTTCTGCAATCAAGAAGAATCAGGTACGTTAAAAAAAAAGAAATGAAAAATGTACCTGATTCTTCCTGTATGCAAAAGATGTCGCTGACACAGTTGCTTATAAACATCTTCCCATCTATGCTTCTTTCCAAACCACCGGTGTACTATGTAAGCATGGGAGCGTAAGTACCATACGCATGTGCAGTACACGAAGCAACCCCAAGACATAAAATTAAATTGGAAGAACATCACAGTGCTGTTATGCAACATCATTTAAGAAACTTAAGTTTTTTTTTCTTAAACAATGTCATTCTATAATAGCAGTAACCCACGGCTGGGTGTGGGTAATGCTGATTTACCCACGGTTGGCTTTGTTTGGTCACTTGGACTTCGCCCTTGTGTCCAAACCCCACCAATCATGGTTAAATACAGCATTACCCACACTCAGCTGTGGGTTATTGCTATAATAAACCTCCTACCACCATTATACAGGGTACCTCGGACTCCTAAGTATTTGTTTTCTATCCCTAAAACAGATTCAGCAGTAATTTTTATTTTTTTTTTTATTCAAAACTGCTTCTGCAAAACAGGATGTTCATCGTGTTTCACTGTTGCAGTCACTACTCTTGGGTTATCCTGCTGGCAGGCTACCCTCAGTCAGCCAGAATTTGAAAGTCTAGGTCCGGCGTCGGTTGCTGTCGCCTCTTCCCTGACGTCAGTGCGCCAGGGGTAGAAAAGATGCAGCTGACGCCATTTTCTTCAGTCTTTCTTGCCACGCGGTGCCCGAAGCAAAAGCAGTTCGCAAGTGCCGGTCAGCCGACATCTGAGAATTTCAAATCCGAATTTCAGAACCAAAGCCTTCATTAAAGCTAAGTACCCCGTTGGGGAAACTTTTTTCTTGCTCCAGGCCAATGTCAGAAAAAGTTAACAATTGTATTTCTTGTGGGAAGCAAATACCTCATAAGGATTTTTACTCTTACTGTATTCCTTGCCTACGCCCTGATCACAACGTTGCTAGCTGTCGGTTTTGTGCTAGATTTAACCAACGCACTATTAAGCGTCTGTTTGATTTTGCATTTCATTACTTTGGCCGGAGATTTAATTATATAATGCTGTCAGACCAGCCGACAACTGGAGTTTACAAAAAACCCAAGGACAAGGATAAGGATAGGCATCCGAGGTCCAAAACCGACAACGAGGCCTCTGCTAGGCCGGTCGCCGGTTCGCCGATTCTCAGTGAGGCGCTTTTGCAGCCCCTGGTGCCCACTACCTCAGAGCCACAGGCCGCTTCCAACTCCCACGTGGAGCCGTCTGGGCCTCTGGATACTCAAGGTATTGGACACTCGGAAATCATGCCCTCAGATGGGTCCGGAGCCGCTGAGCAGGCATCGACTTCTGAGGGTGTCTTCAGACCTACACAGCTATATATTAAGCCATCTTCAGCTTCAAAGACTAAAGCAGCTCTAAAGACTAAGAAACAAGTACAGCATTCACCTACTCAGACTTCCATGCCTAAAAAACAGATGCTCAAAATGGCCGAAGACCTAATTACAGTGATCAGGGGCTCCCATCCCCCTCCTGATAAGAGGCCTAGGCAAGAGACAGAGTATAATTCTTCTGATCAGGTTTCAATTTCCTCTGATTCCTCTTCTGAACAGGATTACTCCATGCTTCCCTATGAGGATTCTGATGCTGAAGAATCCATTCCTTCAGCTTCTCCTCTGAGGATTATTCTTTTGCGGAAACCCTACATACCATGAGGGAGCATTTCCACTGGGAGAGCCAAGATTATTCTGAATCTAAGAAAAGGCTCAGAGACTTTCTGCTACTTCCTCAGCACAGACCCCTTGCTATTCCACCTGTTCTAGACATTGTAGATGATGTACTTTCAGAGTCCGGTCTGTCCCCTGACTCTTTACCCCCTGCACCTGCTAAGCCAGACAGATACTACAGGGTCCCGGAGTCTCATAAATTCCTATATAAAAACCCAGCTGCTGACCCAGAAACTATATCTCAGAGTCCCAAAGGGGTTAAAGCTTTCACTGCAAAAAACCCTGTCCCCTCTGACAGAGATTCTAGGGCTCTAGACAGATGGGGGGGAAAAGTCTACAGTTCTGCTACCCTGGCTGTAAGGGCTTTAAATTGCCAGTTTCATATGCTTAAATATCAGCAATATTTAATGTCACTGCTTAAACAGAAATTGTTGACATATACTGAATGTTCAGAGAACAAGGAATTGCAGGATTTATTGCATGCAGCTGAACAAGTGGGAAAGCATACTTTGCAATGTGGTTATGATTCACTGGAGGCCTCTTGCAGGGCCGCTGTTACAGGTTCTGTTATTAGAAGGCATGCTTGGTTAAAGGAATAGAATCTGCCAGATCATGTCAAAGCAAAATTATTAGATGCACCATTACAGCATGATACTTTGTTTGGTACTAAAGCAGAAGAGGTGTTGAAAAAAATGGAGGATAAAGCAAAATCCATGCAGACAGTCAAGAATTTCTTACAGGTACAGCCAACCAGGTTTAACAGGAACTGGCCTTCTAAAAATTGGTCCTTTCCAGTGTCAGACAGACCACAAAGAGGCAGATACAGGTGTCCCAGAGGCAGATTTCAGACCCAAGGCTCATACAGGCCTAAACAATGGGGTGCTCCTTCCTCCAAAAGCGGAGAAGACAAATCACAGGCTTACAGGCAACAGTCCCAATGACTTTCCTCTACCAGATCCAAGCACTTTTCTTTTGGCAGCCCCCTTAGGGGGAAAACTAGCACTTTTTTCATCAAATTGGCAAATGGTTACCCAAGACAAATGGGTCCTGAACATAGTGTCCCAAGGCTACAGGTTCCATTTTCACACTCTGCCCAGGTCAAAAGGTATGCCAGACCTGCCACACAATCAATGGGCAGAGGCACAAAAACAAATTACAGCCCTCATGGACATGAGGGCCATTCAGCAAGTACCACAACAAGAGCAGGGGCAAGGATTTTACTTCTCACTTTTCCTAGTACCCAGGAAGGACAACACCTGGAGACCAATACTGGACCTGTCTATACTAAATACGTTTCTGGAAGTTCCAAAATTCAAAATGTTGACTCTACAGCAGCTACTGCCCATGCTGGGCAAAAAGGCTTGGCTCATAACTTTGGACCTAAAAGAGGCATACCTGCATGTCCCAATCAGACGATCTTGCAGAAGATACCTCAGATTCATAGCTGGTTCAATGCATTACCAATTCTCTGCACTGCCCTTTGGCTTATCTACTGCGCCCAGGGTCTTCACAAAATGCCTGGCACCAGTAATTGCGTGTTGCAGACAAAAAGGAATTCAAATATATCCCTACTTGGTAGACTGCCTAATTCAAGCAGAGAACAAAGACATTCTTCTAAAGCATCTGGCGTTTGTAAAAAAATTGCTAATTGGCCTAGGGTACACAGTAAACGAAGAAAAATCAAAACTAGTGCCCTCTCAAGAGATAATATTCCTGGGTGTAAGCTTCAATACAACTGCCCCAACGACTTATGTCATGCCAGACAAACAAAGGCAACTGACTACTTACTTCAAGAAATTGGCAACAAAAACCCACTTATCTGCAAGGAAAATCCTGCAGGCCTTGGGTTTCATGGCATCCTGCATTCTACTAATTCCATATGCCAGACTGCATATGAGGAAACTACAATGGTATTTAAAAAGTGTTTGGACTCAGCATTGCCACAGCCTGGAGACAGTAATTGCATTCATTCCCTGCCTGCAACAGGAGTTTCGATGGTGGGCAGAAGCCTGTCACCACAACAAGGGTCTGCCATTCAGTTTACCCACAGCCAGACAGACACTGACAACGGATGCATCAGATTATGCCTGGGGGGCCCATATGGCAGGAAAATGTATTCCGGGCACATGGCCTGCAAACCAGATGCATCTTCACATCAGTCAAAAAGAGATGCTAGCTGTTCAAATTGCCCTGACAGCTTTCAAGGACCTGCTTCATCCAGGACAGTTACTGATAAAGACAGACAACACTACGGTCATGTGGTGCATAAACAAGCAGGAAGGTACACACTCCTACCCCCTCTGCAGACAAGCAATGACCTTATGGGACACAGCATTGGCCTTTCAAGTTCACCTGCAAGCACAATTCCTGCCAGGAAAACCAAGTACTCTGGCAGACGAACTAAGCAGAAACCTCATGGATCCCCACGAATGGAAACTGGATCCACAAGTCTTCAGCATGATAATAAGGAAATGGGGATGCCCGGACATAGATCTCTTTGCCTCCCCTCACAACTGCCAGTTACAGAGATTTTGCACAAGGATTTATCACAAGCAAGCATGGAAAGTGGACGCCTTATCCTTCAGCTGGAAAAACCTAACAGTATATGCCTTTCCTCCACTGCCTCTCCTTCCCAGGGTACCCCTAAAGGTCAGACAAGAGAAACCAAAAATGATACAGATTGCACCAGACTGGCCCACGCTAGCACTGGTACCCAATCCTAAAGCACTTATCTCAAGGTCCAGCATGGATATTGCCTCAAACTTCTCACTTGCTGACCCAACAAAACAATCAGATCCTGCACAGCCAACTCAGGACCTTAAATCTGGCAGCATGGCGGATAATGTAGCGATTCAGAACACTCCCCTTTCAAAAGCTGTTATGGATGTTATTTTGGAGGCCAGGAGGCCCAGTACCAGAAAATCTTATGCAGAAAAATGGAAGAGATTCTGTGCTTGGAACCAGGAACAAGGCATTGACACGTGTGTACCAAATATCCCTCAGATTTTACAATACCTAACTGAGATGCTGAACAAGGGCCTTTCTTTCTCATCAATTAAGATTCATGCCTCTGCCATTTCAGCCCATTACAGTACGGAACCACCTATCTTTTCTCATCCTTTAATAAGGCAGTACCTCAGAGGGGCCAAAAACATTAGGCCTCCAACGAGAGCACCAACTCCGGCCTGGGACCTCAATTATGTTTTGGAAAAACTCACACTGCCTCCTTTCGAGCCAGCATCAACAGCAGATATAAAATTCTTATCCTGGAAAACAGCTCTGCTCATAACAATAACCTCTGCAAAGCGAGTCTCGGAGTTACAAGCACTCATGGCTGTGGAACCTTTAATCATTTTTCATCCAGACAGGGTTTCTCTGAGGACAAACCCTACATTTATGCCTAAGGTGGTGTCCAGTGTGGCCCTCAACCAAACCATTCACTTACCTACCTTTTATCCAAATCCACAGAACAAGGGTGAGAAAATTCTGCATTCTTTGGACATACACAGGCAGTTACACTTCTACTTGGACAGAAGTAAAGCTTTCAGAAAGACTGAGCAACTTTTAGTGTCATATGCTGCAGGATCACAAGGAAAGCCCATCTCAAAACAGACTATTTCTAAATGGATAGGCCATTGCATCCGTTTCTGCTTTTCTCAACATGGCAAATCAGTGCCTAAGGGCATTAGGCCTCATTCCACCAGAGCAGCAGCCACTTCAGCAGCCTTCCTCAGAGGAGTACCAACCAAAGATATCTTAGAGGCTGCAACCTGGAGTTCAGTGCACAGTTTCACAAAGCACTACCACTTACCTCTTTACTCTAAGTCCAGAGCAGGCTTTGCCACTGCAGTTCTGCAGGGCCTCATAGCCTGTCCTAATCCTATTTAGCCCAGCCACCCATCCTCAGCTTTGGGATTCAACCCAAGAGTAATGACTGCAACAGTGAAACATGATGAATATAGTACAGTTGTGTACCTACCATAAATGTAGATGTTCGAGTGTATTCACTGTTGCAGTCCAGGTTACCCACCTACCATCCCCCTTTTCTTTGCTGGGACTTTTCTGCACTTCTCTATCCTATACAACCTTTTTGGTGTGTTTGCTTGTGGGTGAAGGAAATGTTATTTTTGTGCATGCATTTTTATTGGTATATTTTTCAGCCTACCAGTTTGGGGGCACCTGACATCTGGGGCAAGAAAAACTGAAGAAAATGGCGTCAGCTGCATCTTTTATACCCCTGGTGCACTGAAGTCAGGGAAGAGGCAACAGCAACCGATGCCGGACCTAGACTTTGGAATTCTGGCCGACTGAGGGTAGCCTGCCAGCAGGATAACCCAAGAGTAATGACTGCAACAGTCAACAGTGAATACACTCGAACATCTACATTTATGGTAGGTACACAACTGTACTTTGCTGCTGCTAATCCAATTCCCCTGACAAGAATGGGAAAGCTTTTGACAAGTTGTCTAAGTATATTCTTCTGTTGCTTCAACTTTCAGAATTTAAACTGTCAAGGTCACATGTTAAAAGTTTTTGATTTTAACTTTTGGAAACTTGCAAAATGTAATGGTTACCTTACCCTGTAAGGGTAAAGTAAACAATAAAAACAAAAAGTCCAAACCAAATGTCCACAAAGAACACACAGGGTAAAACTCTTCCAAAAAACTAGACTCCAGGCAGGTAAGGTTATTAGTGCTTTCGTTCCCTTTATTCACACTCCAAAACGGAACTTCATCAGATACACACACCTTACCCTCTTCCCTCTTTTTATACACAATTCATTAAAGCAGTTGCCCCAGTCAACGCACTTTACAATTAATTAAACAATTAATTAAACTTGAAATCTGATTCCTCCATTTAAAAACCAACAGTAGACATTTTAAAAGTATATAAATGTATATACACATTTTCCTATTCTTGTTAACCAAGCTAAAAAAAATCCTTTTCATTTAAGGATACACTTTTTTTTTTTAAATCATTTATTTGTTGAAATGAATTACTTGTAAATGTAAACATTTTCCTAATGCATTTGTTAACCTTAAAAGAACAGAAGAAACAAAGGGAACACATTCCTATTCAAATCTCTTCTGTCCTTAAGTGCAATAAACTACTTGGTGAAATTCTGTCATTGGTTCCAGGGAAAACTGTTGCGTTTAATAAAACCTGCCAGTATGTTTCCCTGTACTCCAAAAAGCAGGGCCAGTTACCTCCCCTCTCTTGTCTCCCCACCTTTTCCAATACACAAAAAAAAGAAACTTCCTAAAATCTTTACATCCCATACTATGTCTATATAGGGCATTGTTTTTGTCCTGTCTCCTTATTGCGTACATATGCTGATATATTTTCTTTTTTAGTTTATTCTCCGTTTTTCCTGTGTAGAATGCACAACAAGACTGGCACAGGGCTACATACACTACTCCTTTTGTATTGCAGTTATAATTACCTATTACTGAAATTGTTGTTTTGTAGCCTTCAATCACTATATTAGTTGTTTCATATATGTATCTACACTCCCTACATCAGTTACATTTCCTCATACATCCAAGTGAAATCCTGTCTTTGTTTTTTTTTTCTTTCAAATAAATTTTTAATGTTAAATCCCCTTCCGAATTTTTGGTTTGTTACCTACTTTTTCTGTTAGTCCAATTGCTCCAAAAACACAGTTCCAGGTTTTTTCTATTGTTTTCCTTACATCCGAACTATTCTGGTCATATGTTAATATACAACAGCAACTAGTACCATCTTTTGGTTTGTTTGACCATACCAGGCTCTCTGGATTTTTCAGTACAGGAAGGTAACTCTCATTTCTTCTATTTGCTACATATTTTTCTTGAACCTCTTAACGCACTATTGGGGTATCCTCTTACTCTCAACATGTCCTTCAGTTCTTCTAACTGTTCTTGGAATTTTTTGTCATCTGTTGTCAATCTAGATGTTCTAATCATTTGGCCCTTAACCAAATTCCTTTTTTGCCAAAAGGGATGGTCACTTTCAAAATGTAGGAACCCATTGAGTAAATGGGCTTTCTATAAATACAGGATTTATAGCATCTCTTCCCTCTGTTTTTATATAGGTGAATATCCAAGTAGTTAACTGCTTCATCCTCTATTTTACTAGTGAAGCTTTTTGTAGAGGAATTAATGTATTCCAAAAATACATCAACCTCTTCTGGCTCACCTTCCCAGAGAATTAGAATGTCATCCAGTAATCTATAATATCTATAGATGTTTTTCCTGAACCTGGAACTTAGTACACATTCAGTTTCCCATTGCCAAAGAATGATTTATGAATTTTGGGGATCCCAAAAAAGGCAGGTGGTATTGGATTTTTCACTTTCAGGAATTTCATCTCATCTTCACTGAAACTATATTCTTGAAAGAGTTCCTTTAAGGTCATGTCCAATCTTACATTAAAAATATTGATTTCATTCAGTGATACTACACTAAAGTAGAAACTGTCATTCAGATATTTCATCATTCTACTTGTGTAGTCATGGTGACTCATTATAACTATACCCCCCCCCCCTTATCTGGCCTCATTATTCGTAATTCATGGTTCCTCATGATTTCTTTTAAAACTTTTTGTTCCTCAGTTGTTAAATTTTGCTCCTATTGTTTGGTTCTATCTCATTAAGTCTCTCAAACAAAGCCACAGGTGGTAACAAAGGGGGGATGTATGTACTCTTTCTTTTCAGCATAGCCCCTTTGTCTTCTTTCACTTCACCATTTTCAATTATCAATTTTAAGTTGATGGCCTTTGCAAAAATTTTTAGATCCAAAATTGTCCTGACCATGTGGTTTTGTTTTTTTAGGGATGAAGCTAAACCCCTTTGCAAATAATTCACCATAAGTGTCATTCATAGGGATTCCACTATAGTTATAGATCTTAAGCCCCGTATATTCAAAGACAATATCACTTTCTCTTTCCACACTCATATGCATGCTCTTCCCATTATTGACAATGTTGTCATACGTTTCTTCTATAAAGTTATTAAAATTTATATTTGTTGTTAAACTATTAGCTTCCAAACTATTCAATTCAAAAAGCACAGTACTTTCATCAGTCATGTTTAGGGCAATAGTACAGTTTTTATTCTCCTTGTATTCAGTACCTGTTGACCCATCCATTACCATAATATTAGTATTAGCATTTTCTGTATTTAAACCAAAAACATTTCTTTTTTTCATTCATGCAATTGTTGTTAACATTTTCTACATTTAAACCAACACTGTTACTAGTTGCTCTCATATAACTTATATTTTCATGTAAGTTATTAACATTTAAATCGTGTATTTCAAAAAGACAATGATTTACATCAACTGTCTCATTCATTGAATTCAGGACATTTTCAGAATTATTATTCCCTGAATGTCCAATAGTAACTTTCCCATTTGGGTCAGTGTTGTTACTCATTTCACTCACTCTGCCATTAGTTTCATTTAAATTATTGCCATAATTACCATCGGACACTTCTAATTCAAAAAGGAAATTTTCAACAGCATTTTCATTAATTATGTTTAAAACCATAACAGGGTTTTTATTCCCTGAATGTCCATTCTCATTAGTCCCAACAAGTGTCTCTATATCAGGGCATTCACCCCGTTTTTCGAAGAGGCCTTACCATTGGTAATATGGTTGTTGTGGTGGCAGTCTTCCCCTCCTTCCATTCTGGCCCCCTTGTTGACCCCAGTACCCTTTCCAGTTTTGATTTTTGTTCCTGGGTGTCCAGGAACCATTTTTGTTTTTCAGGCATTCAGATCTTCTTGGTAAGGGTCGAAAATCCTGTTCCGAATCCAGCCTTTGTTCTCTAAATACTTCTGGGCCACCAGTCTCATCTCCTACTTGCATTTCAATGGCTTCCTCATCTGTTTCCACAAACGATACCCTCGACTGTTTGCTCGCACCAGGAATTGGATATGCCCTTTTTTGTTCGTATTCCTCCTGGTCTCTCTCTAACTTTTTCTCTTTTTTTGATTGTAGATTCATGCTGCTCCACTTATAGGAAAATACTGTTGCAAATCCCTGTACTGGACTCGTATAGCCCATGCGATGTAATCTCCATCTGCAAAACCATTATTTCTTCTTTCAAAATATCTATACTTCTTTGGTTTTCCTTTACCAAAAGCCGCATGAGTTCCATGCTGGTCTGGTCAAACAGCTCAAGCAACTCACAGTGAAGGACAGAACCACTTTCGATGTTGCTGGGGAACTTGCCTCAACACCTTTGGTACCCTTCCGTAATGAATGCAGTCCTTGAAAAACAAATTATCTAATTGAAGTCCTCTAAGTTTTTTCAATGCTTTTTCCAGCTTATGAAACTTTTGTTTAACGCTGGAAATATGGTCTTCATTACTGGTTCTCTGGCTCCCATACCCATTCCAAGATGGTACAGGCTCCCTGTTCAACCAAGTGAGGAAATCTCCCTCTCCCAATTGGCTGGAGCTCGTTTGCTCTTGCCACACCTCTTTCACTAGCCTCGCTTACACCCTTCATGCTTGCATCTTTCTGTAACGCCCCCGAATAGGATGCTCATGCTTCTTTGGTTTCCCCTTGTGAAAAAACATTGTTAAAGGCTCTCGTGTTAGTTCCAGTTGAATCATTAACTTCTCTAAGTCTACCAGAACACACTAAGTCCACTTTTTATTGTTGATTTGGGTAATCATGGCTTGCAGTTGCGTTAAGCTTACATTGTCCTCGATACTGCCATTGTCAGATGCCACAGAACTACCGTTTCCATTCTCCACCTCTTCTTACTTATAATTTCTCTCTTCAGAGGCAAAAAGTCCAAGGTGTCTCAATTCTTAATATAGCAGTAGGTCAAGCTCCTTGTGCTCAACCTTACTCCAAAAAAACACAGTGAAAATGGAGAAATTACAGTACCAAAAATGTTTTTTTGCTTGTAGTTTCTTTCTTCGGAGCCAGCTCCAGGTTAATTCAAGGTGTCACAGTTCTCAGTGAATCAGGCACCCTGTGCACAAATGTACACCAGAATAAACAATAAAAACAAAAGTCCAAACCAAATGTCCACAAAAACACACAGGGTAACTGTCTTCCAAAAAAACAGATTCCAGGCAGGTAAGGTTATTAGCGCGTTCGTTCCTTTTATTCACACTCCATAATGAAACTTCATCAGATACACACACCTTACCTTCTTACCTTCTTCCCTCTTTTTATACACAATCCATTAAAGCAATTGCCCCAGTCATCACATTTTACAGTTAAACTTAAAATTTGATTCCTCCATTTAAAATCTATCAGTAGACATTTTAAAAGTATATAAATGTATATGCACATTTCATATTCTTGTTAACCAAGCTAAAAAAAATTCCTTTTCATTTAAGGATACTCTTTATTAAATGCAACAGATTTCCCTGGAATCAATGACAGAATTTCAGTAAGTAGTTTACTGAATAGGAATGTGTTCCCTTTGTTTCTTCTGTTTCTTTTAAGGTTAACAAATGCATTAGGAGAATGTTTACATTTACAAGTAATTAATTTCAACAAGTAAATGATTTTAAAAAAAAAAGTGTAACCTTAAATGAAAAGGAATTTTTTTAGCTTGGTTAACAACAATAGGAAAATTGTATATACATTTATATACTTTTAAAATGTCTACTGACATTTAAATGGAGGAATCAAATTTCAAGTTTAATTAATTGTTTAATTAATTGTAAAGTGTGTTGATTGGAGCAATTGCTTTAATGAATTGTGTATAAAAAGAGAGAAGAGGGTAAGGTGTGTGTATCTGATGAAGTTCCGTTTTGGAGTGTGAATAAAGGGAATGAAAGCGCTAATAACCTTACCTGCCTGGAGTCTGGTTATTTGGAAGTGAGTTACCCTGTGTGTTCCTTGTGACTATTCTGAGATAAAAAAAATCTGAATGTTTCTTTAATATTTGCTTCTCATGTTACTAACCATGTTTTAATGTGTACTTAGAATGCTGCCCCTGGGTCAGTCATGAAAAGATTTGCTTGGCTTCTTTCTCATAGGTTCATAGGTTCATAGATTAGTACCAAGCTAACTGCTCTTGCGAGCCATTTTAAGCCTAGCCAATTATCCCTTGTGAGACTCAAACCCTGCACCTTGTGTTTGTAAGGCAAACACCTTAACCATTAGGCCACCCTTCCAACCCCTCAAAACCTTACTGAAGATGTGAAGGCTCAGTCTTTTAAATTCTCCTCTAGAAATTTTCTTTTTTGGCCCTTCTGCAGCTGAGGTACTCAAAAACTGTAATGAAATGGGAATGAGTTACTCAAAATTTTCAAGACAAATAAAAAGTCCCTTCCTTTTTTAATATGCAGTTAAAGTATGAAGGTACTGTCAAACATGAGTTTAAAAAACAATAGGAAGGAGGCTCCAAAAAGAAAGAGTGAGAGTTCCAGAGAATCCAGTATAGTCCTTACAATCGGCACAACTATTTGTCTGTTGAGGCTCCCCTCCTCTCCCTTCCAACCCTGGCACTCTCTCTCTCTGAATCTTCATCTTTCCTTGTGGCAACAGATTCTTTCAGACAAATGGGATCTAAAGGTAATTCAGGAGGTGCACATTTGGCAGTGGGAATCCATCTCTCTTTTCCAGGGTATTCTTCCTTGCTAAGTAAACCAAGTCTGTCTCTTCCCTCTGATTTTCAGGAATCAATAGAACCAGTGGCTGTCTGCCAAATGAGCAAAGTTTTACTCAAGGATTTTTCTGTTAACAGAGAGAAAGAAATTGGATGTCTGTGGTGCACCCTTCCTTTCCATATCATTTTCTCAAGGTTCCAAAGTTCAGAATGTTATCCTTCACTCCATTTTGCCTCTACACCTTATGCTAGTTTTCATGGTAAAGCTAGACCTAAATGATGCCTACCATCACATTCATATTGCCATGCTGTTTAATTGCTTTAAGATTTTCTATGTCTGGATCACATTATCTGTTTTCTGTCTTAAATTTGGACTTTCCACTGCACCAAAGGGTGTTTACAAAGTGTCTAGCTCCAGTAATTTCTTATTTCAGACCTCAAGGTATTTACATCTTTCCATATTTGGGTGATTGCCTTTTTTTGCAGACTCTCATTTTCACTGGTCAAGCATCTTTAGCAGCTATTCAGAATCTTCCACTCAGTCTGGGTATTCAAATAAATTTATAGAAATCCTCTCTTATCCCTTCTTGCAGAAGTGTTTTCCCCTGGGGTGTCCATTAGAGTCTTCCCTGTGAAGAACCTTTTTTTCCTTGAGACAAAGTAGAGATGCTCTAGCTGTTCTTGAGCATTTCTAATCCGAGCCAAATATCTAGGACAGTGATGGCGAACCATTTTGGGTTCGGTGTGTCAAAAATTCAGAAAATGCCTATCTCGACTCTGCTGGCGTGTCACCCCCACCCCTGAACAAAAGAGAAACAATTCTTTACATATTCATTTATTTAAGAAAATATAGTCTAATCACGTATGCTGCAATGTATTATAAAAGTAAAAGAAAAATCAGTGACTTATACTAGAGAAAATGATATGCATGCTGATAATTGGTCTTAAAATAGTGCACAAAAAAACTACCCTAATTTTAATAGTAATGTTGAATTGAACTGAAAAAAATATCGAACACATTGCATTTCATTTGATTAACATCAATTAATGACATTTTTGTTGCTAAATTTGAATAAATAAGTGCAGGGTCACATACTTCTTTTATTTTTGTTCATTCAGTTTCTTTGATAACTTGTGTTGGTGAATGCTGGTTTGTCACCCAAAACATTGTGGCGTGTCACCTTTGATACGCATGTCATAGGTTCACCATCACTGATCTAGAATTAAATTTCTCAGGACTTTGGAGTACATGACATTTATAACTGTCTTTCTTCATGCAGCAGGTATTGAGGGAGGAAAATAAACTGCTACTAGGAAATCATATTTGTGTTAGTGGAAAAGATTTTCTTGAAAAAATCCATTGGTACCTCTGGTCAGTCTGGACTCTGCATCTTTACCCTTTATCTTTTCAAATCCCTGTTTTGGGGTTTGTAGAGGGAAGTTCTTTTTTGGGTAGATCAAATCTCTCACAGTTCAGGTCTCCCATTCATCCTTCCATCTCCTCTCCGTGTGTCACTTCTGGTGAATCAAACCTGGCATGGGGAGCAGTTTTAAAAAGGTGGTAAAGTGCAAGGTCTGTGAAGCTTTCACCATAGCCAGAAGCACATATATTTTAGACAGAGATGATAGCAAGGATCAGTGCTCTGAAAGTCCTAAATCTCTGGTGCCCAGGACTTCTGCAAGTTTACACAGGCAATTCCACAATGATGTACATAAACAGAGAGTTACCAGATTTTACCCTCTTTGCAGATTTGCTGTGATAGCCTGAGAGATAGCATCTCAGCTTAGTTTGACTCTTCAAGCTTCTCAGCATCATGTCAGAGCAAAACTTGATTGCAGACAAACTAAGCAGGACCAGGACAGACCCTCATGAATGAAGACTTCACCCTGGGATCTTCCAAGAATCGATCCACCTGTGAGGAACATCTCAACTAGATTTTTTTTTTTACTTTTGTCAAGACAACTAGACAGTTTCTGCTTCAAAATTCCTTGAAAACAGGCCTAGAAGATAGATGCCTTCTCATTCACATGAACAGGAATGTTCCTTAATGCTTTTCATCCCTTTCCACTGATCCATGACTTTTCTGAAGGTCCAAAAAGACTTTCAAAAATTGTGGTGTTTACGTTTTGACCCAAGCAACAGTGGTTCTCCCCTCTTTTCAGTCTGTCTCAGGGAAATTATTACAACCTTCCCCACAGACTGGATTTAGTCACACAAGACAAGGATTAATTGCTACAACTCAACCTGGAAACCCTTCAGTTTACTATACAGAAGACAGAATTTTGATTTCTTTTAGGCACCCTTTTTTCACAGGTCATGCAGCAGGTACTGAAGAAGGCAAAAAAATGCTACTAGGAAATCATATTTGTGAAAGTGGAAAGATTTTCTAGTTGGTGCCAGTGCAAAAACAAGGATTTCTTCAGCTACCCCTGGTTCTTGATTTATTTGTGAGCTATTGTCCTTTGGCCTTTCTTATTCCTTTATGAAGGTACATTCTCAGCAATTTCTTTTCTAAGCTTCCTCAAGTTAAGCAATTTTTGAAAAGGGTGTTGCATGACTGGCCACCTAGAAAAAAGTGGTTCCTCTTTGGGATTTAACTTTGTGCTTGAAAAGCTGAGTGTTTTTCTGTTTGCACCATCTCATTGGCTGGTATGAGGTTCTAAACATAGAAGATTGTTTTATTCATTGCACTGACTTCTGCTAGGAGAGTATGAGAGTTGCAAACACTTATGGGGGTAAACCCTACCTCATTTTTTGCAAGGACATGGTTTATTTGAGAGCCAACCCTTCATTTATGCCTAAAGTGGTCTCAGAGTTTACCTTGAATATTAATCTTCCTGTCTTCATTTCTGAACCTAAGAGTGGAGAAAAGATTCTTCACACTCTGGATGCCCACATGCAGCTCGGATACTTTATATACAAAAACTCAAACCTTTAGGAAAGCTGACCAGCTGTTTGTTTCTGGAGGTAAGTGGAAAAGACAACCAGTATTGAAACAGACTGTCTCATGCTATTGCTTTTCATTAAATTTTGTGTAATAAGTCACTTCTAGACAGATGTAGAGTCCATTCCACTAGAGCTTTGGCTTCTTTGGTGGCTTTCTAGAAAAGGATGGATTATAGAAGTAGTTTAGAGGCAGCATTATGATCATCTGTACATACAGGTCACTACAAAGTGGATTTCTTTTCCATGTCCAGAACAAGCTTTGCTCAGACCATTCTCCAGGATGTTTATTTTCCCTTCCCTCCTCTGTTCTTAGTTTCTAAACTGTGCTAATCTAGCCAAATAGCTTATTAGGCTACTGCAGCAGGGATCTAATGTAAACAGCACATTTGTGTAAGTAAACTTAACATTACAGTAGACGTTCTAATAGAACACTTTTGCATTGTCTGCCCCTTCCTCCAACTACTTGCTATTGGCATGATGTTTTGGTATTGCCAGGATGTGGTTGTATATACTCTTGTGTATGTGGTTTACCTTTTGCTGCATTTTCTAGTATTGTTACTTTCAGGGCTCTCGCCTCCTATCCCTGGGCAGTAAAACTCTGTCCTTTTATACAGAGCTCCCCTCAGGCCCCGGATAGTTAGAGTGTGTGGAAGTAGCCCTTTAACTTTAAAAAGTTGGTTGGTTAATGGGGTAGGGCACAAATAGCTTAGGCTACTGCAACAATGATCTGTTAGATCATCTGCTGTTATGGTAAGTTTACTTACATAGATGTATTTTCCTTCATACCCTCCCTCACTTCGGAGTTCTGCAAATAGACTTACTTGCATCAGTGTAAACAGGCAACTAAGTGTATTTTGCACTAGAGCTGCTTGCAAACAAACAATGCCAACAGATGCTTTTTAGCAATTTGGATGGTGGAGTTTCTGTATCCCTTTCCAACCTTTCTTCTGATTCTCAAATTGCTTTAAAAGATAAAAGGAGACAATAAGTGCATACTAATGTTGAAACTATTTTGGCTAAGACTGCATTAGTGTACCCTTCTCAAGGAATTGGATGGTGGTTGTTATCATATTGTTCCTTTCTTAGTGTATTTGCTTACTCAGGACACAGGGTCACTGATTCATCCCATTCTATAGACCCATATCCTGAAGATCACAGTGTGGATAATAGGATTTTAATTAATTTCAGGCACTAGTTCCCTCAGGACATGCTGCAATATTTTTTATACAGGCTAAAAAACCCTACACAAGAAAGTCTTGTATATCCAAGTGGGAGAACTTTTCCTATTTAGTGTCAACATAGTAAACAGGGCCCAATCCAGCAGGGGGCAGCCTTGATCCTTCAATATCTCTGTGAACTGCAAAGCTCTAGTTTATCCTACACTTCCATCAAGGTGCATCTTTGGCTATTTCTGCTTGCTTGCCCCTGGATCCTCCTTTATGTAACTCCAATTAGGTTAAAGTCTTTCTTAAAGGAGTTCTTCACATAAACCCTCAATAAAAGGAGTGAAATTTGAACTATGTATTAGAAAACTCATCCTCCTTTTCTGTTTTCCCTAATAATTCCCGAATAATTTCTACTACCCATTCCTTAAACTCCTCTCTGTGTAATAGATAGGCAGGGAAGTGCCAGTGTCTCATTTCATTTCATTGCCCTGCATTTTTAATTTAGTTGTTATTGGTGCGTGATCTGAAATCATTATTGGATGCATATCAAAACTTTCATTTAAGTGCTATTCCTTTGAAATATAATTTCTGCCTAGCCTAGCCCAGTTTTTGCACCCTGGGGACTAATACGTAAATTCTCTCTCTCTGAGCTCCTACTACTGAATTCTCATCTTCCATACCAAATAATTTCATAAATTTCTTCAACAATCTACCATCTTTTGTTATATTTTCCCTTCTATGCCCCCCAGATATATCCTCACTGTTGCAAATCAAATTTCAGTCCCCACCTATGCATAATATTCCTTGGTGAAAGCTGATTATTTCTCCCTGAATTTTCTTAAGCTCCATTGCAGCAGGTTTAGGTGGAATATAAATACATGGCAGCATAATCCTCTTCCATTGCCAGTATCCACTTACTACTACATCTCTTTCGCCTCTGTCAGTTAATGTAAGTACTCTCCTTTTACTTTGTCCCAGATATTCCACTGAATAACCATTTTGAAATCCCTCTTTTGTCAAATTCATATGCTCAATTCTTTTAACATGTCTTTGCTGTAGTATAGCTATCTTGCACTCTGCATTTCTTAATGTAGTTCACTACTCTATCTTTTGTATATACCTATGAGACGACTCATGTTCAAAGAAAATATGGAAAGTGTTGCCATTATGATAAGAAATTATTATTCCCACCTGTTATGTATAACAGCTTGTTTTAATTGTCTAGTTTCATGTTTTGTGTTACATGCATACACTAATGTTTTTTCAGGTTGATCGTTTATACAGTTGTTTCTTGTCATATTCATTTGAACCCATATCACATCTTATAAGACTTTGTTTTAATGAAAACAGCCCCAGAACTTAATTTATATACAAACTATGTATGTCTTGAAATAATGAAGTCTAACCCTCCTAACAGGAACAATTGTCCCAGATTGACAGCTTTGCTCACAGGTGCTAATTGACCTATATTTGAGGTTATCCATGCTAAGGCACATGGTACAGCCTGTGCTTCTACTTACATTAAGTGTTGTCTATTTTGTTGTGTTATTTTTATTCCTCTCCAAGAAGTAGAAAACAAATGAAATACTTTTAGAAAACATTATCTTTTAACCATTGAAATAAAAAGTATTCTGTTCTTATTGCCCTCTCATAAGCTTGCCTTTATAGAAAACTGTTAACATTTACTAGCTAAATAAAAACTTATTGCATTCAGTGTTCTCCTATTTTCTTGCTTCCACTTTAAACTTGTTGTTAGATCAAGCCAAGGGCCTTAATCCAGACATTCCCCTATGCAAAAGTAAGAAAAAGCATACCAGTTTTACTTGTATCATGATCTCTATACTTTTACAACCCATCCCTCACATCAACAACCCAAGATTACAGCCCATTACCTTCAATATGGTTTTGTCGGGTCTATATTATTTAAACAAAGATTTCTAACTTCGAATACCATATGGCCTACGCCAGTTAGAAAACTTCAAATATGAAAAAAAATTCACCTAAGATGTTAAAGCAGGGGGCAAGCCCCCCTGCACCCCCCACTCTTTAAATATACCAACTCCGAGATCTCACTACAGTGCAGTAAAGGGAAGCCTTCCCTTTACCGCATTATAGTGCGGTCTCAGAATTATATTTAAAAAGCGGGGGGTGCAGGGGGGCTTGCCCCCTTTTACTACAACCCTTAGTTTAGGGTTTAGTCTTTCTTTTTTTTTTTACGAATTCAAAGTTTTCTAATTTCGGCCATATGGTATTTGAAGTTAGAAATCTTTGTTTAAATAATATAGACCCATTTTGTCCAGGCTTTATTTTTTACATTGCAGTGCCTACATTTCTAAAAACTGAACATGAAGAAAGAAAAAATGAAAGAAACTTTACTTTAGTAGCCTTGTAGCACACAAAATTAACTAAAAATGCTTTACTATATAACATGCAGTATATGTCATGTTTTTTAATACTGTTAATAACAAACAATGTTCTACTTACAGTTACCTCTTTCCTCCTTCTTCACCTCTTGTTAATGTTCTTCTAAACATTAATAACATGAAGTGGAGCATATGCTTTGGAGTCCTTTACAAGTTTTACAAAGTCAAAAAAGTCCAATATTTCCAGGTTTTCTTGTTCAGACATATTTCACAAATGTGACTGATGCTTTGCAATCCCACATTTATTCATAAATTTTTGAGTTGCTGGCTTTCTTCCTGTTGATCTCCATCTCTCAGCCTCAGTCTCTGGTTCTATGCTTTTCTATGTCTGTCAAGCATTTTCCTTTGGAACACTGGAAAATGTTTTACTGGCAAAGTCTCTCTGTGAGCTTTACTATCAGAAGAACAAGAAGCAGAGTTCACTTCTATTTGACAGCTCACTTTTTGTTAGGCAGAGTTTTGTATTTCCTCTTTAGCATGTTCTGCATCAAAAAACAACTTTGATCTTCCAGGGAAAATATTCTTAAAATAGGTGGATATAGCAGCTTGAATCTCGCACGTTTCTCAACATTCTCCAATTTCTGGAGTAAATTTACTCCTCTTCAGCCTGGTGAATAATCATTTTCCTCACTCTACTGTCTCCAACTTGTAGTACTTTGTCCTTCTGCCACAGTGTTGTCAGTATCAACTCTTTTTGCTGGTAAGATTGCATCTTTACCATTAGATGTTTTGCTGTTTTTTTTTTTTTTGTGGCCAGGTTTGGTGCATACAAGCAATATGCCACACAAGTCCTGTTGTGGACAAGCAGCCCAGTTGCTTATTTGTGCTTTCATAAAATTATCACAGTCTGTTTCTTCCAGTTAATCTGGTATGGCAGAAAATCCCAAATTTTCCCTACATGCTCTGTCCTCTAATTCTACCATTTTTGAAACATCTCTTCTTGAGCAGTCTCATACTTGACCAACCTTTTTTTTTCATTTCGACCTCTACTTTTTGCAGTTTTATCAGCTCATCTGAATATCTGTTTAAAGCTTCTGTTTTCCAGCCTTTTGTTATTTGAGTTGATATTCAATGTTTCATTTATTTTAATCATCTCTGAGCTCATTTGG
Organism: Protopterus annectens; assembly: GCF_019279795.1. Taxonomy (NCBI): domain Eukaryota; kingdom Metazoa; phylum Chordata; order Ceratodontiformes; family Protopteridae; genus Protopterus; species Protopterus annectens. The sequence goes on along the minus strand of NC_056746.1, from coordinate 992,854,454 downwards.
CTTATTTTTTCCTCTATATTACTGGAAGTCATGTCTTGCACTAAAGCTGGAGCTTGAATTGCTTTTTGCTGAACACCTGCATGATTCTTCCCAACCAATTTGTTTCTCCTCACCTTTTGTGATCGATTTTCTTCAGGTTCTTTGAATTTCTTCTTTGCTTGTATACAGGTAGTGCACTTGCTAGCCAGTTAATGAAATTTAGCTAAAAGGACAAATTCACTGTTTCTCTTTTCTGCGTTTCTGTTTTCACATCAAGAGAGCTAAAAGTAAGCAGCTTGTCAGTGTGAAGCCACCTTGGAAGTCCCATCAAAATAAATAAATAAAACCTCTTCCTCCTTTTGAGCCAGCTGCAACTTCTTTGAAGATTTTGAACTGGAAAACTGCCTTGCTTTTAGTAACCTTAACCTTAGCTAGAACAGTCTTTGAGTTTCAATTCCATTTGTGCATATCTTCTGTTTTGCTTTTACATGAGGATAGAGTGTGCTTTTGAATGAATCCTTTTTTCATGCCTGAATTGGTTTTCAAATTCACTCTTAATCAGTCTACCCAGGTGCCTAATTTCTTTCCAAACCCTCAAAACAAGGGAGAAGGAATTCCTCATTCATTACCAACTTTACATGTCTTTTGCTGAAATGAAAATAGGCTTACCAGTGGCAAAACAAACTATTTCCAAATGGATCTGCTGTTTATTTCTCTTCTGTTGCATGAGTCATTCCAAGCAGCTACTGGGGTAGTTAAAGCCTACTCTACTACCTTCAGGGGCTTTTATGCAAGGCTTTGACTATGAGACCATTCTAAAAGCTGCCACTTGGTCTTCAGTTTTCACTATCACTAAACATTACAAACTGCATGCTCAGTATAGAGCAAGAACTGGATTTTTTAAGACTGTTCTTTTTGGCATCCTAAATTTGGAGGGAGTTCCCTGATGTTCTTCGTCTCACATTGCTGCAGTCATAACCTGTGGGTAGTCCGCTGTCCTCGGTCGGCCCGAATACCAAAGTGTTAGGCTGGCGTCGGTCATAGTCGCTCTGATCTGACGTCAGTACGCAGTGGTACTAAAGCGCATGACCGACGCCATATCCTCAGTCTTTCTTGCCGCATGGTCCGAAGCAGAAGCAGCGTTTGCAAGTGCCGTTCGGCGTCCTGAAATTTTCGTATTCTGAGTTTCAGACCGAAGACCAAGTTGGGCTAAGTACCCCGTTGGGGAATATTTTTGTTTTTTCTTGCCTCAGTTAAATCCGGATGTCAGAAAAAGTTAATAATTGTATTTCTTGTGGGAAACCGATACCTCATAGGGACTACCACTCTCTCTGTATTCCTTGCTTGCGGCCTGAGCACGACGTAGTCGGGTGTCGCTTTTGCGCTAGATTTAATAAGCGCACCATTAAACGCAGGTTAGATTGTGCTAGACTTGTTTTTGGTAAGCGGTGCAACTACAACATGCCGTCGGATCCCCCGATGCCCGCTACCGCTAAGAAGCGAAAAGAGAAATCGTTAAAGTCTAAGCAGGATGAGTCGTCCATTGCGGACGCTGGTTCTTTGGAAACTACGGTGGAATCTGTGGATCCAGCCGAGGTTTCAGCTGAGTCTCAGGGGGAGCCTTTAATATTGCAGGAATTGGCCTCTCAGGAGTCAGGTCAGGCCGAGGGGGCCTCTCAAGTCTCTGTAGTCCCTTCTTTACATAAGGTTGTTAGGCCTTCTACTTCTGTCACTAAAGCACCTTCTAAAGCTAGGCCTGGTCTTTCTGGCACAGGCGTCAGCCCTAGTTCTGCAGGCTCTGTTCCTAAAAAACATTTGCTGAAAATGGCAGAGGATTTGATTACTTTAATCAGAGGTTCTATGTCCCCTCCAGATAAGAGGCCTAGGGTAGAGACAGAGGTGGAGGGTTTGGAGCATTCCTCAGATTACTCCGAGTCTTCAGCTGAGGACATTCAGGATTTTCCTCCCTATTCTGATTCGGATGCAGAGGACTCCTGTCCTTCTGCTTCTCCTCCAGAGGATTTTTCTTTTTCTGAAACCCTGCATTCAATGAGGGAGCATTTTAAGTGGGAAGGTCAGGATTTCTCCGATTCTCGTAAGAGGCTTAGGGAATTTTTGTTTTTACCACAGCATAGGCCCTTGGCCATTCCCCCTGTTTTGGATGTTGTTCAGGATGTTTTTTCTGAGGCTTCCCTTAATCCTGATTCTTTACCTCCGGCCCCTGTCAAGCCAGACAGGTATTACAGAGTTCCAGAGGCTCATAAATATTTATATAAGAGTCCTAGAGCTGACCCAGAAACTATTAGCCAGGGACCTAAGGGTGTCAGGGCTTCTGTAGTAAAGAATCCAGTTCCTCTGGATAAAGATTCTAGAGCTTTGGATAGGTGGGGTAAAAAAGTGTATACCTCCTCCACACTAGCTATGAGGGCTTTGAATTGCCAGTTTCATATGCTGAAGTACCAGAATTTTCTGTTAAGTCAGTTGAAATCTAAGGTAGATGCTTTAGCTGAGGGTATAGAGTGTAAGGAATTGCAGGATTTAGTTCATGCCTCTGATCAGGTAGGTAAGCATTCCTTGCGGTGTGGCTTTGATGCTCTTCAGGCTTCTTCCAGGGTGGCTGCCACTGGTTCAGTTATTCGTAGGCACGCCGGGCTTAAGGATCAGAATTTGTCAGAGCATGTTAAAGCTCGAATTTTGGATGCTCCCCTCCAATCTGAAGTTCTTTTTGTTTCTCCTGTGGAGTCAGTTTTGAAGAAAATGGAAGACAAAGCTAAGTCCATGCATTCAGTTAAGGAATTTTTACAAGTGCAGCCCCCTAAGTTTAGCAGAAATTGGCCTGCAAAAGGATGGGCATATCCTTCTTCCGATTACCAGTCTAAGGGCAGATCTAGACGTGGTAGGGGCAGAGCTCGTGCTCAGGGTTCTTTCAGACCTAGGACGTGGAGTTCTCCTGCACAATCTTCTGGTGAGGGCAGGGGTCAGCCTTTTCGTAAACAGACCCAATGACCTGTATCTCCAGCTGCCAGATTCCTCCTGTCTGGCAGCTCCTCTAGGAGGGAAGTTGGCACTGTTCAAGCAAGATTGGCTTTTGGTCACCCAGGACAAATGGGTGTTGGACATTATAGATCGGGGCTACAAGTTTTATTTTCACACCTTGCCTCCTTTCAAAGGCATGCCGGACGTACCTCCTCAGCAAAGGCTGGAGGCTCACAAACAGATTTCTTTACTTTTAAAAATGGGGGCTATTCAGGTGGTACCTCCGTCAGAAGTAGGCCTAGGATTTTATTCTCGCCTGTTCCTTGTGCCAAAGAAGGGGAACACTTGGAGGCCAATTCTGGATTTGTCTATTCTCAACACATACCTAGACATCCCAAAATTCAAGATGTTAACTTTACAGCAACTTCTGCCTCTGCTAGGCAAAGATCACTGGATGGTAACTCTGGATCTCAAAGAGGCTTATCTTCACATTCCTATCAGGCCCAGTTGCAGGAGGTTCCTGCGTTGGGCTGGTACTTTTCATTATCAGTTCTCTGCATTGCCCTTTGGCTTATCTACTGCCCAGGGTGTTTACAAAGGTCCTGGCTCCTGTGATAGCCTTCTTAAGACTAAGAGGAATACAAATTTATCCTTATCTGGACGATTGCCTGATTCTTGCTCAAGACAAAGTCACGTTACTTCAGCATCTACAGTATGTAATGGCAGTGTTAAGGTGCCTAGGGTATTCTGTGAACGAAACAAAGTCCAGTCTAGTACCCTCTCAGGACATGTGCTTTCTGGGTGTGAGACTGAATACAGCCTCTCAGATGGCTTTTCTGACCCCGGACAAACAAAGAAATCTTCCCTATACTTTCAGCAATTATCCCTACTGTCCAGGCTGACTGCAAGGACAGTCCTTCAAGCCTTGGGGTTCATGGCATCTTGTATTCTGGTACTTCCCAATGCCAAACTACATATGAGGAAGCTACAATGGTATCTCAAAAGTGTATGGACTCAACACTGCCACGATTTCGACACTGTCATTCAGATAATACCTTGCATCCAAAGGGAGTTTTTGTGGTGGGCTCAGGAATGTCACCTAAACAAGGGACTCTCTGTGACCCGACCAGAGGCGAGTCAGATCCTAACGACAGATGCCTCGGACATGGCTTGGGGAGCACATTTCAATGGGAGATGGGTTCAAGACACGTGGCCTCCCAGACTACAGCATTTGCATATTAACATGAAGGAGATGTTAGCAGTCCAATTTGCTCTGATGGCTTTCAATGATCTACTTCAACCAGGACAGGTGTTGATTCAAACAGACAACACAACAGTCATGTGGTACATCAACAAGCAGGGGGGAACTCATTCGTACCCTCTTTGCAGACAAGCTATGATTTTGTGGGAGACTGCTCTGAGTTTGCACCTCACTCTTCAAGCAAGGTTTCTGCCAGGAGCACAGAACTCCTTAGCAGATGTTTTGAGCAGGCAACTGGTGGACCCCCACGAGTGGAAATTGGATCCTCATGTATTTTAACAGTTGACAGTGGCTTGGGGAACTCCAGACATAGATCTGTTCGCGTCCCCACAAAATTTCCAACTGCCAAAATATTGCACAAAGATGTTTCACCCAGAAGCTTGGAAAGTGGATGCTCTATCTTTCAGTTGGAACAACCTTCACGTCTATGCCTTTCCTCCTCTGCCTCTCCTTCTCAAGGTGCTCTTGAAGGCCAGACAGGACAAGCCTTGCATGATCCTTATAGCTCCAGATTGGCCACGTCAGCACTGGTACCCTTTGCTGAGGAGTTTAGTTCGGGAGCCTCCTTGGCCTTTGCCAACAATTCCAAACCTTTTGTCTCAAGAAAGCAATCATTTCCTCAATGTCAGGATACAGTCCCTGCATCTGACAGCCTGGCATATTCTGTTTTAGACCCTGGGGGGTCGCAGCTTCCTCAACAAGTTTTAAATGTCATTTTGGAAGCCAGGCGGCCTAGTACAAGGAAAGTTTATGCTGATAAATGGAGGAGATTTTTTCCTTTGGAGCACAGCAAAGAGCTTTGATGTTTCACGCCCTAATTTGAGTGTTACACTACAGTACCTTACAGACTTACTAGACAAGGGTTTGTCTTTCTCCTCCGTGAAAGTTCATGCTGCAGCCATTTCTGCTCACTATGACTGTGATCCACCATTATTTTCTCACCCTTTGTTTAAGCAATTTCTTAGAGGGGCAAGGAACATAAGACCCCCACGTAGAGCTCCTACTCCTTCCTGGGATCTCAATTTTGTGTTGGAAAAACTGACTTTACCTCCTTTTGAACCTGCAGCTACATCTGAGTTGAAGTTTTTGTCTTGGAAGACTGCTTTTTTGTTGGCCATTACGTCTGCTAGGAGGATATCTGAATTACAGGCTCTAATGGCAGTTGAACCCTTCCTAATATTTCATAAGGATAGGGTATCCTTGCGTACTAACCCTTCTTTTATGCCTAAAGTTGTTTCTGATGTGGCCTTGAACCAATCTATTAATTTGCCTACTTTTTATGCTGATCCCCAAAATAAAGGGGAAAAAATTTTGCACACTTTGGATATTCACAGGCAGTTACGTTATTATTTGAGCAGAACTAAAGGGTTCAGGCAGTCTCAACAGTTATTCATTTCTTTTGCCTTGGGTTCACAAGGAAAACCTGTTTCAAAGCAAACTATTTCTAAGTGGATTAGCCATTGTATTGCTTTTTGTTATTCTCATCATGGAAAGGAGGTTCCGGCTGGGATTAGACCTCATTCCACTAGGGCTACTGCCACTTCTACTGCTTTTGAGGGGAGTAGCTACTAAGGATATTTTGGAGGCAGCTACTTGGAGTTCAGTGCACACTTTTACTAAACATTACCATCTCCTCTTTATTCCAAGTCTAGGGCTTGGTTTGCCACTGCAGTTTTACAGGGCATGTTAGCAGCTCCTAGTGCTTTTGATTTTGCCAACCTCCCTTACCTTTGCTTTGGGATTCTACCCACAGGTTATGACTGCAGCAATGTGAGACGAAGAACATAGTACAGTTTTGTACCTACCATAAATGTAGATGTTCGAGGATCCACATTGCTGCAGTCCAATTTACCCTCCCTCCTTCCCCTCTGTAGTTTAGGGTTGCTGTGTTGCTTTTGGGGTAATTATTTTGTCTGTAATTGGTGGTTGGGTATTTTCTATTTTTGGCTATGGCCTCTTTTTTTTAGGCCTTCTGACATCTGGGGCAAGAAAGACTGAGGATATGGCGTCGGTCATGCGCTTTAGTACCACTGCGTACTGACGTCAGATCAGAGCGACTATGACCGACGCCAGCCTAACACTTTGGTATTCGGGCCGACCGAGGACAGCGGACTACCCACAGGTTATGACTGCAGCAATGTGCATCCTCGAACATCTACATTTATGGTAGGTACAAAACTGTACTTTTCTCCACCCAGTCTGATTATGCTGTGGAAGTCATCACAGATCTTAAGAATACAGATGCAATAAATTAACGAATAAAATAGTACAGTTTTGTGGGTAACTTACCATAATAGTAGATGCTCAAGTAAATTACTGTTGCAGTACTTGGACACTCCTTCCATCACCGCAGGGTGTATATGTGAAGGTTTACCTTGTGGCTGGGATGGAGTATTTCTTATTGTAGAAATATAAATTTGCCTATGTCACAAGTGATATTTCAATAAAGGTGCGGTTAAAAAAAATATGTAATTGGTATGGCAAAAAAAAGTTCTTATGCTCTCAAAATTCACCCTGCATTTAACATTTTCATCTCCAGGTTCTGACTTTTCATTAGGAAGACCATTTAGTGTCTTACTTAATCCTTATCAGGACAAAAAAACTCTGAAAATGGCACAAGCATTTGTGTATCTTATACCAAAACACTGATGTGAGTGGACATATTTCTGAATGGGTAAGGACCCTGTACTTTAGATGGTTGGCAGGATGGATGGGATCTTTGCGGGGAACGTTTCAGATGTTAAGATGATCTATTTGAATAGATGTCATTATGTTATCTTACCTACACACTTGTATTTTCTTACCTATTGATACTCAAAGTCCATATGTTGGTCAGAATCCCAGAGTATTAGCAGTGCCATCACTTCCTGCACTTTGCATCATTACTTGAGATGGGAAGATACCTATTGTCAGACAATTATCATCATTGGAAGTGGCTAGTCACAGTATATCCTCAGTCAATGCTGATATAATGGTTGCGAGGCACTCTGAGTTGCCATATGTATGTATCCCACAGGCCATTTACTAGTCAAGTGTGCAGCCTGTTGTTATTCTTCCATAAGAGTAAGCAAGGTTCAGTATATACCTCTCAACTATCCCTGATTTTTGCATCACATTTTTGCCCTGACAGTTGTAAAATTCTTGATTTTCTGGTAAATCACTGAGGATTATAGTCAGTCAATTATGCCAGACATTAGTTTATTTCTTATTGTTCTAAAAACACACATTGATGCAAAACCTTTTGTTCTACTAACTTTTTATAATTGAATTAGAGTCATATTTAAAAAAATGTCTATGATTTTGAGCTTTTGTCCCCCTTTTATTTTTGCCTTTGTACAGAATTATTGAACAAAGAAGTTGAGGCATGTGTCAACATTAGGGAAGATGATGTACATATTTTTATCCACAAAAGTTTTTAGTTGTAGTATTAAGGCACATCTTCCAGTAAATTGCTGGAATAAATCTTCCTCTGTGTGGTAAATATCCATTTTACCTTAGATGGGTGTTATCTTGGCCATTTCTTATTTTTCTATAGGTTCATAGGTTCATAGGTTTATACTAGGCTATCTGCCCTAAGGCATTTATAAGCCTAGCCCAAATTATTGTGGCTTACGCCACCCCTTATATGAAAAAATACTGTGCCCATTAGTTTGTTGTGCCTCTGTCCAGCAGTGTCCCAGAGATGATTCCCGGGGTAAACCTACGATCTCCCATCCACAGGTCTAGATTTCTCTTGAACAGAGTCAGCGAGGTGCTCTGCCTCACATGGACCGGGATTTTATTCCACAGCATAGGGAGTCTCTGAGTGATAAATCTATCCCTCCAGCACGTCCTATTTATATCCGTGCTAAGGTTTAAGTCGCTTGCTCTAGTGGTTTTGGTGGATTTGGATTTTTTGAGGTGGAGCATGTCCATTAATTCGGGTTGGACATGGCCTTGTATGTCAGGCACATGTCACCTCTGAGCAGACGGTATGCGACTGAATAGAGCTGGAGTTTCTTCAATCTGGCAGCATATGACAGATTTTGGAGTCCCTTTATCCTTTTGGTGAGGAACTTTTGGGGTCTCTCCAATTGCTGCAGATGTCGGGTGAGATACATCCCGAATGGGGCATTGTACTCGATCATTGGTCTGATAAGTGAAGAGTACAGGGGAACAATGACCTCACTAGATCTGGATGTGAATCCTTCATGATCAGGTGGGCAATGTAGAAGGTCTTTCTAACCACTTTAGCAATGTGAGTGTCAAAAGAAAGGCCACTGTCAACCTGGGTCCCCAGGTCCCTGATAACCTCTTCTGTGCTTAGTGGATTGCCACCTATATGGTAGCTTGGGGTTACCTTGTTTTTCCCGAAGGGTATGACTATACATTTTTTGGCGCTTAACTTCAGGCCATGGCTCTGGCACCAGCTATCTGTTTCCGTGAGTCCCTTCTGAAGGATATCCGTGTCCGATGCACTTTCCACTATGGCGCCCAGTTTGCAGTCATCTGCAAACTTTGTCAGCCAAAGTCCTCCCATGTTGGCCTGTACTTCTGAGAAGTAGATGCCAAACAATAGGGGGCCAAGGACCGAGCCCTGTGGGACACCACTTGTGACCGGCTTGGAGTCTGACACAGCGCCAGCAACTCTAACCCTGTGGGTTCTGTCCTTAAGCCAGTTTGCAACCCATCTTGTGACATATGGGTTTACATTTAAGCTGGTAAGTTTTTCTACAATACCCGAGTGGGTATTGTGTCGAAAGCCTTTGCAAGGTCTAGGTAGGCTGTATGGACTGCCTTTCCTCATCAATGGCCTTGGTGACTATTTCAAGAAGTCGACCAAGTTCAAAAGGCATGATCTTCCCTTGACAAAGCCAAACTGGGTCGGGTCCAATGTCTGCAAGTCCCCTATATCTTTGTTTATGAGCTCCATTATGATCCTCTCCATAGCTTTGCAGACTAGACTTGTTAAGCTTATGGGGCGGTAATTACCAGGGTCCGTGAGGCGCCACCTTTGTGAGTGGGACCACAGTTGCCGTGACGCCACTCCTTGGGCACGTATCCTGTGGTAAGGCTGAGATTAAACAGCTGCCTTATGTGCGGTTTAATTCCTCATTTAGCTCGTAGCACACAGCCGGGGACACCATCCGTCCCATTGATGCTGTGTTTTTAGCTTTAGAGAGAGCAGCTTTCACCTGCGCATTTGAGATGTCCGGGAGGCTACACTCGGCTGGGATAGTTATCTCTCCTTTAGGGGGAGAGGGGGTGAAGTTTGCACTGAACCTGTCTGCCAGTATGTTGGCAATGTCTGTGGGTTCAGTGATTTTTGTATCATTTTGGACTAATTCTGAGCATATCTGTGAGTTTCCACCCAGGTTCCTAACATAGCTGAAAAAGGCCTTATGATTGTCCTTTGAATCCATGGCAATTTTTCTCTCAAAATTGGCCTTAGTTGATTTTATGAGTGCTCGTATTTTTTTACTAATAATGATCAGGGGTGACTTCCCTTTTATGGATTTTGTTCTATCATGTAATAGCTTTCTCCTCTTATTGTAAAGTTTGTTAATGGCTGGGGTCCACCAGACTGGACGTTTGCCCTTTGTGGAAAGAGTCTTGGTTTTATTTGGGATTGCCTGATCCATGCAGTCCTGGAGGTGTTCGTGGCATTACTTACTGTACCTGCTGTCTAGGAGATTGTTCTTCTGTGGTGCTAACTCCTTCTAAACCACCATTTTTTTTGTAGTCAGTTCCTAGGTAGCCTACATTTTTTAACTATGCTACTTTGGCTATTTGAATATATGTTGCACATCTTTCAATCCAGTCCTTCTACAGGGACAGTTTAGATTATCAGGTGTCAGAACCAGTAAGTGAAAGTGTTATACTCTTTCTGCTGAATAGCTAAGATGAAACTCAGTTAATCGGGAAGCTCATAAAACTGTGACTTGAAGTCTTTGTTTTACAGAGTGCCTCTGTGATTTTTAGTCTCATATCCTTTGGATGTTAGACCTTGATTCTTCCTGGTAATGTTTCAGGATTATATCACAGTACATATACATGTAATGCAGTTTTAGTATTTAATACGTTTTTAGTTTTGCATCTTTTGTACATCAGACCTCAATCCCCCCTGAGCAGTGTAGGATTCAGGGCCGGTGCTAGCATTTTGGGGGCCCCCAGCAAATGTCAAGCTGGGGGCCCCTAGGCACTTCCAGTCAGTGTCACACAGTCACTGCCACCCCTCCTAAGCAACCTTTTAGTTCATGCTGCAATCAGCTAAAGAGTAGTACACACGAACTGACCTGTTGCTACAATGCTCTTGCATTTAACAGGGCTATATAGGATCATAGGAAGTTACTAGGCTATTGGCCCTGAGGCCCTTAGCCTAGCCAGTAATTTACCCCATGTTCCAGCAAGTCAGCACCCTATGCCACTGTCCAGCAGGGACACAGGTGGAATCCCAGGGGTGTATTTTCTGTACCCCATCCAGTTATCCAGGTTGCACTTAAAAAGGGTTAATGAGGCACTCTGCTTGATGTGGAGAGGGAGTCTGTTCTACAAAAGGGTGAGTCTCTGGAACACAAATCTGTCCCGCCAACAAAGCCTATTGATGGGTTACTCGAGTGGAGCTTGACTTGCGGATATGCAGCATTCTGTTGGCCCATCTCACAGAGGGAAATTTACAGTTACTGGCATTTAGCTGCAATAATGATACATTACAACAACTCTATGTACGGGTCCAGACTTAGGTGAAGTGGCACCCTAGGCCTACTGTTTCAGCCCTCCCACACACAAACCCTCCAGTCCTCCCTTTTGTTTCCCCCATCTTGGGATCGCCTTACTGTTAACATTCTTTTTTCTTCCTTTTCTCAAATTTTGCCTTACTTGTCAGATTTTTCAAGAAGCATGACTTTCGATATGTTCGGAAGTCTATTTTAAAGTTTTTTTTGTTTTTCTTTTTACAGAACCTTCTCATGATTAAGGAAAGAAATTCAGTGTTGCTGTTCAGCTTTAGTTTTCCTTGCATCCTTTCAACATACCTTCCCTGACCAAGATAGCGCAGTAATGAACATTTAGGAAATAACTCTAATAAGGCAGGACCCAAGAAGCCATAGCGTTAGAGATGCTCTGGGATGCATTTTAGAACATTTCCCAACCTTTTAATCCATTGGTGGCCTAAACAAAGTCATGAAAATAGAGGCCCTTCACATATAAGAGAATTATATGTACTTGACAAACAAGTCTGTACATTCTTCAGTACTGCTATGGCAGAAAACAAGCAATGTATGTCTTTTGTCTATAGGTCTTTTCTAGTCATTGTGTTCTCAAGCAGTTAAACATAGCCGTTTTCCAAAGTCGACAACGTTAGTAACTCTGAAGGTAGTAACCAGTTGTAAAAGTAATACTTGTGCCAAAATAGGAGATCCTGATGATCTTGAGAAAGAACTATAGCTGTCTCTCCTCCTTTTTTACAATATTTTGCAGAATCAGAGTGCTTTCTTAAATTATTTCTGCTTCAAGTAGTTTATGAAGAACCATATTATATGTTAATTTGTCAGTATATTTCTAGTGATCCAAGACATGCTGTGCCAAAAATAATCTCCTTTTATCCAGTTTTATGTTGAAAACAATACCATGGCTCACATTTTGTTCTTTTACAACTAATTGGATGTTGGGAAAATTTTCAGGCATTTAAAATTAAAAGCTGACAAAGAGCTTGCTTAATTATGGCAAGAAAAAAATTAATTGGGACAAGTTTTATATGTGCACATGCCATTTCTAGCAGTAAAATGTTCAAAGATTAGGATTATGGAGAATGAAATGGTAACACAAATGGCCTGGAGCAGTTATTGTGAGCCCTGGAGTATATTGCTTTGTGTTTCTAATAAAAAGATGAATTTCAAAGGGTGTTCTATGTTATTTTGATCTTAAGTTTTTTAATCATCTGATCTGTCTGTATTGCTACATTATGAATTACTAGAAAAAAATAAGTCTAGTACTTCTACAGCTAGTGTTTTTGTTATGGTTTTCATTCAGTGGTTGAAAGGAAGGTCTTATAAATTATTTATGATTATTTTTTTTTTCAGTTTAAATGCCGTGGTGGTGTAGCAGTTAGCGTTGTCGCCTCACAGCAAGAGGTTCTCCCTTTCGATTCTTGGCTGGAGCACTGTCTGTGTGGAGTTTGCATGTCCTCCCCGCGGTTGAGTGACGTTAAAGACATGCAGGTAGGTGTGTGCGTGAATGGGTGTGTCTTCTTCAAAGGTTGGGTGTCAGGCTGGCAACTCTGCACCGTAAAAAAAAATCTACTGCCAATCATTAGCAGACCGGAGTTCTGCTGTGGCGACCCCTAAAAAGCCGAAAGACGTTATTATTTTTTTCCAGTTTAAAATGATATATTTTAGGCTGTACAAAACAAATCATTTGCATTCTAAATAAATACTGCGTTTAATGATGCTTTTCCCTGTTAAAATCAATCAGATCTTATATGATACAGTCCATTCATTCCAACAGTAGGATCAGTGTGTTCTAGGCAACAGTCACTCAGCACTAATAAAATTATCCATGGCTCAAAAACTTCTCCCCTAACTCCCATAATACTCCTCAGCTCCCCATCTTTGTAGAGCATGTTTGCGACTTCCTGTCAAGTACCAAGAGGTGCTATACCAGCTTTGTTCTTTGCAATTTTTAAAGATTTTGTCTGCAAGTGTTTGGTTCTCAGTTTCTTCCTCATTTCTTTCAGGTCACCATCTTTTTTTTTTTTTTGGCATTTTATAAAACATGCAGTAGATGGATTGGAGACTAAAACTGGCTGGTGGATGGCTGTGTGTGTGTATATACACTGATTTTTACATTTGGATTTGGTTAACAAATGTAAAAAAAAAACCAAACCAAACAAAAAAGTAAATAAATACATGTTTCTACAGTTTCCAAATAGTAAAACTCTTGACAGCCCACACACTCCACTCGTGCTTGTGCAGCACACCATTCCCTTACGGTGCATGCTTCAGTGTAGAGTTTCCTCGTTTATTTCCTCGACTATTTTTGATCAAAGGATTCTGCAGGTTTAAAGGTCCAAGGGCGGAGTTAACTTCTATAAAGGCGGGTCACTTGAGTGCGCTTGATGGCATTGCTGACATAACCTCCTGAGTCAGGAGGATGTAGTACAAGGAGGGGAAAAAAATCGCAAACTGCGATGCTGCCCTGGGTGAAACCCACCTGCTGAATTTGATGGTCACATCCCTGGGGAGTGGACCCTGACCTGCATTGAAAGATTGGGTTTCGCAGGTGCCTAACACCGGCTATGTCAGGACTAAATCCTGATGCATGTGTTTTTTCTCAGGCCTGAGGAGAACTTCCTGTCTATGGCCTTCACTGAATCAACTGTTTGGTCCCTAGAGAATATTTTTATGGTGTGCTACTGTTCATTGTCAGGGACTATTTCACATTTTGGTGATATTTGTTCTGTAACAGTATATACTGTATGCCCTGCTTATCACATTGTACTGGTACAGCTTTCTTAGTGTTTTTCCTTCCACTAGGCTTTAGATTTATGTGTTATTCATTTGATGTGGTGTTTGAAGACTTTTAGGTACTTCAGTTTTCTGACATCTACTCTGAGCTGTTCTGCCTAACTCTGGAGATTCCTTTATGTTGTTTTCCAGCCATCCTATTTCCCCATATTCTTTATGGTCAGCAAAGATGTATGCCCATGTATTTCTGCCCAGTTTTATAGTCACTTTATGCAAAACCCTTTCCAGATTTTGATTTACCCTAGTAGAAGTCTCCTATTGGTGTCTTTCTGCCCATACCTGCTTTATGATTGGTCAGGTAAATATCTTGCACCTATCCAGATTTCTCCTGTAAGCAAAGTCTGATCTTTCACTTCTCTCTCGAATTGTATTGGTATGAGATTTGATGTCACTTTTTCATCAGTGTTGGCACGAGTGTTTAATTCAAAGAATGTCTTACATTATTTACTTTTCAGGGCTTAGTGTCCATTTTTCTCTGGGTTTGTGCTGAGTTCATACTTTCATCCATTCTTGATGCCCCTAAATAAGAGTGGCCTTACAACCAAACCAATTAATTTTAGACCATTCAGCCTTACAAGCGTCATTAACAAAGTCATGGAACATATAATTGACCTCATAAACTGTGATATCAAGAATCTTGTAGACTTGATCCCCAACATTTTAGCTTTGTGAAGGGTAGAGCCTATCTATTTAGTCTGGTAAACTTCTTTTGAAAGGTGTGGAAGGTGTAAATGGTGGCCATGCAGTACATTTGGCATATCTTGACCTAGCAAAGGCTTTCAACATAATTCTTCATGGGTGCTCATGTAAACACTAAATGCTTTAAAAACTGACCCATATGTGGTAAGATGGATAGTAAACTGGCTGAAAGACAAGGATCCACACAGTGTGAGTTGTGGGTGCCTCATCAGAAAGTATGAAAGTGACCAGTGGTGTCCCTAAGGGCTCAGTGCCGGGAACCTCTCCATTTTGCTATTTACTTCTCAAATCCCCAAGCAGTGAGCTAAAATCTCCAGCTAAAGAGTACAGAAGACTGAAAATTGGGGTGGGGGGGCAGACAGACCCTATGATACCAACACCCCAAACTGAACTCTCCCTAGTAAATTCTTGGTGTCATAAAACAGACTGCAAGTAAATGCTGAAAAGTATTGTGTCATAACTTTTTGTAGACAACCCTTCCCATGATCATTCTGGAAAAAGGAGGCCTAAAGTAGGGCACTGACAAGGCATGAGTGGTATTTATGAACCTGTGTCATTGCGTGTCGCATGCATGAGGAAGGAAGTAGAGATAGGATGGATGTAAAAATGATAAAAAAACCCTAAAATTTTCCATGACAGCAAGATGATGCTGCATTGGTATGACTCTTCTTTTACTCCCCAGTTATCACGTCATCTCTGTGGAAAGGAAGATTAGTTTTGTGAATCCATATAAGAGGGACACTAGGGGCAGCTGATGGTCAGCTGTCAGAAAAGCAAATAAAGTAGATACAATAGCAAGAGGTGTAACATTTGCACTGTTCTCACTTTGATTTGTCTTTGTCTATGTGTGTTGGAATTATTAGAGAAAACATTTAGATCAATGTTTTGATTTTTTTTAAATGAAAAAATATACTTTGAAATACTGCAGAGATATAAGATTAAAAGCCATTTGAATATATTGTTTTATAAGCAAATAAACAATGTCACCATCGAGAAACAGGAAGACTGCACATGCAATGAAAAGTTGAGTACTTTAGTTCTTTATTAAACAGACCTTTTTCAGAACAGACAAAATTTAAATTGGTGTCCTTTTAAGACTTGGAAATAGTCACATGATGTGGATGTAACCAATCAACTTTCAGCTTTTGACTAATGAATTTTAATAAATGTAACAACTATCTTAAATGCACAGAATATATAATTTTATTTTCTGATTTTATACAAAGAGAAGATGGACAAAGGCAAATGTCCTTCGTGTCAGAATTTGTCAGGCAATTTATAGCACTCAGGCTGTCTTTATATATTTTTATTGCAGTATTCTGTTTGCTGCAAGCATTTATTTATTTATTTACATTTGTTAACTGGGTAGTGTCCAACTGGGTTGGAAAAACCTGTTTTCTGCGGAGACCCGGGGAGCAAAGTTCCAGAACAGTACAAATTAGTTAAGTACAAGTAGGTAAAAAACAAATATAACAAAACATGTAACAGGATCAACAAGGATTACAAGGTAATAGCAAACATTTGCGTAGTATGCAGAATACGTTATGTCAAAAATTATGAAGTAATGAAGGTACAGTCAAAGAGATGGTATGCAAGTCATGCAAGTGATGAAAAACAGGAATTGTATGCAAGAGACAAGTAGCAATACAAAAAAAAAAAACTAGCCAGGAGCAATACAGGGGCAAAGCCAGCTAGTATTTAGATTTATTAGGATGTGATAAGGAGGATTCTTCCAGTACTTGTCTATTTTATAGGAGTAGATAGAGTTGCCATGATAGTTGAGAGTGGGTCACTTTTCGCGTTAGTTTGTTGGATGACCTAAGGAGCCTACAGTTGGTGTGAGGCTATACCAGGTTTGAAAGAGCTGGACAGTTAGTGGGGTTGAATATGATTTTATGGACAAGTGAAAGTTGCTTCAGTACTAACAGATTGGGAAGTTCCAGCCAGCTGAGTTGTCGGAGAGCTGTGCAGTGGTGTGATTTATTGTGTTGATTGGTAGCAAACGTAGTTATTTTGTTATAGCAGGATTCTAATTTATTAAGGTTAACTTTGGATAGGTTGGTAAAAATGTGAAAGCAGTAGAGGAGGGTGGGTAGCAAGTGAGATCTAGCAGTGGCAAGTCTAACTTGTTGTGAAAGGTACAGTTTAACCCTGTACAGAGTGCCAAGTTTGGAGTGGACTTTTTTGATTGTAAGGCAGATGTGTTTATCAAATTTTAGTGTGTCATCTATGGTAACTCCAAGCAGCTTGGTCTGATTGGTGGGTTCAGTTATTGTACCATTGGAAGAGTGTATGAAGAGAGGTGGTGTGCTGAGTTAGGATGATTTGTTAGAGAAGATAATGAGCTTGGTCTTATTTGGGTTGAGGATAAGTTGATGGCTGGTGACATAATTTTCAATGTCCTGGCAAGATGTTTGCATTCTGTGTTGAAGTTCTTGAGGGGAGTGGGCTGAGCAGATAAGAGAGGAATCAGCATATTGGATAATGGTGGCATGTTGGGTGGTAGTATTAAGATTATTGGTAAGTATTGCAAAGAGGAGTGGCCCAAGTATGGAGTCTTGGGGTAACCCCGTGGTGACCGGCAATAGTGGGGATAGGTTGTTTGCTCATTTAGTAGCCTGTTGACGGTTAGATAGATAACTATGGAACCATGTTAAGGGTGAGGTAGTGAGATTAAAAGTTGCAAATTTGTTAAGCAGTAGTTGGTGTGATACTGTGTCAAAAGCTTTTGACATGTCTAGGCAAATAGCTGAAACTAGCTGTCCTTCATTTCTGAGGTGGCGAATGGTATCTGTAAAGGTTATGAGGGCTGTGTTTGTACTATGTTTAGGTCTGAAACCGTGCTGAGAGCTGGACAGTAGGTTGTTAGTAGTGAGGTGTTTCATGAGTTGTTGGTGAATACATTTTTCAAGGCTTTTGGCTAGGGGAGAGAGTCATCTGATGAAGTCTTGTACACAAGACGAAAGTGCTTATCTTGCCTGTTATTAAAGAAGTTTGTTACTCACTGAGGTGACTGGACTCTCGCTCCTTTTTCTGTGGTAGGGGAGAGAGTATGTCAATGGGTCAGTAGTTTGTAATATTTATAGGTGGGCCACCCTTATGCAGTGGTATGATATGAGAAATTTTCCATAGTTTGGGTACATACTGTTCTTAGATAGAGCCTTTTATTAGTATGGATATGGGGTAGGCAGTGGCTGGAGCAACTAGTTTTAGGTACTCCTTGGGAATTTGGTCAGCAACCACACAACATGTTTTTAGTTTACCTAGAAGTTTTTTTGTATATAGGTGGTTTGAATGGGTGAATGGGTGTAAAGGAGAAAGAATTAGTTTCATCAGAGTTTGGGGAGAGGATATTGAGTGGTAGGTTAATTTTGCTGTCTGAGAGAAGTGACAGAGTAGATGAAGTGAGAGTTGAACTGTGAGGCTAAGGGGTCAGTGGTAGTGAAGGGAGCAAGGGTGGAGGTTTTACCAGGTTATACCAGAACTTTTGTGGGTTATGCTGATATTTTTATTGGCAGGTAAGAAAGTAGTTTTTTTTTTTATCATTGATGATCATTTTCTTAGCTTGGTTTTTAAGTTGCTGATAAAGGGTGAGATCACTTTTGTATTGGGTTGTACGGTATATTGACCAGACTCCCTTTGTTTCATTAGTTATTTAGTTTCATTAGATAGCCATAGGAGCTGTTTGGATTTTTGTTGAATTTTCCTAGAGGGGGCAAGGATATTTAATATTTCAAGGAATTTGTTGTTGAAATATGCTACAGCAAGGTCTAGTTGCAGGATTTTTAATGGGGACCAATCATAGTGTTGTAGTAGTATATTGAAGGTGCCAGGGGAGAATTATTTTTGCTACGGATGTATTTGAAAGGGATACAGGTTTGGATATGTATTATTTTCCTGATTAGAAATGTAGGGGCATGGTCACTTAGTGTGACTGGTAGACAGCCTGCCTGGTACCCCAGATTTGGTTTGTTGATTAAGATCCAGTCAGGTAGTGATTTTTTATATGAGTGTTTGTTGGTGCAGGTGGAATAGTTTATAGTTTGGGTGAAGTTGTATAGGTTTATGAAGTTGGTAGGAGAATTGGAGGGGCAGGAGAACCAGTCAAGTTTGAAATCACTTGGGATGATGGTTTCTTGAGTTAGAGAAAAACGATGACCAGGACAGGAGGGATTCATTGCTATGAAGGTGTTTACCTGGCAGTAGGTAGATGGCAGCGATATTAATGGCTTTGTGAGGATTAACATGTAGGTGAGTAATTAGAATTTTAGCAATTGGAATGTCTGGAGGGGAACAGTTTAGTTTATCAAGATTAAGAGAGTCTTTAAACATGATTGCTACACCTCCACCCTGTTTATTTAGCCTATCCTGTCTTATAATATTATAACCATTTGTTGTTATTTCAGAGTCCTTGATGTGGGGCTTTAACCATGCTTCAGTTATGACTGCAATGTCTGGAGAGTAGGTGGCCAAGGTAGCATGGAATTCAGGGATTTTGTTAACAAAGCTTCTGAGATCAAAATTTGTTGCAATAAGATCAGAGTTACAAGTGATAGGTAATGACGTGTATGTATTAGAGACAGTGAGATTTTGGATCGATGTAGAGGAGCAGGGGACAGAGGATAATTGTTCGTATGGATGTGAGTTACAGTTGGGGCCTGGGTTGTGATGGATATCCGACTGGAGTTTCATCCATGTTAAATAGTACAATATTATATATTTTTAGTTTAGGTATTGCCTGGTTATACCTGTAGTAGGACAACCTAGGGATGGTGTGTTGTGCATATCTTTAAAGGAACGAGAATATAACTGTATCTAATGATAAAATTGGTGATGATATATTGATAAGGTTTGCATGGAAGATGAGGAGAGGTGCATATGAGTGTTGGGGAGGGGTAGCATTTGATTGTATAGACATGGAGGTCAGTGGAAAAGTAATCTAGGAGGAGAAAGCATATTAGCAGAGTGTAGAAGTGTAAGCAGTGGCAGAATTTCATTCTGAGAGAAGAAATTTGCATATCAGAGAAAGTAAAAAAATGAGGAGGGTAAAAGTAAGAATAGTAATGGGAGGGGGTTGTGCTTAGGTGGTGCTGGAAGGAAAAATGACTGTAGGAGTATAGTAGTGGGAGAGGTGGGGACTGATGAGATAGGAGGGAATTGATTGGAGAAAAGGTTAGGTGTGTGGTTTACTTAAGCATAAAGGAAATGAAAGTGGGGGTGGGTGGGAATGGGAGTAGCGTAGGGGAATGGAGTGAGCCTAAGTGGAGCGAGGGGGAATGGAGCTGGTAGAACCACAAGCCCGAGTCAGATCAAGTAAGTAATTAGTTTGTTTTTCTATCAGAAGCAAATCACCAAGCTAGAGAGCTATACAGAAAATGAGCCCATTAAAAATAGTTTTTTATAATGCACTAGTATTGTTATCAAGCTTTGTAAAGGGTCTAGGCACATATACCAAATATTAAGGTGACTGAAGAACATAGGTGGTGGGAAAATAGAGTTATGGTACTCCTATGCAGTGCGCACACCACTAATTTAACATTACACTGATATTTAAAACTGTCATTAAAATAGTTGATTAGAGCCTCTATTAGACGCACACTGTCTAAATTATAAAATATGTTTGGTTCTGAGGGTTTGGGACTCTTTGCCACTAGCGTGTGAAGCAGCATACCAACTCAGTTGAAGGGAAAAACAGCCTGATGCATTGAGAGTGGAAAACTATAAAGAAAGAATTATAAGCATTAGAGAAAGAGAAATAATATAACAACCTTAAAATGGGAAAGAATGTAATTAATAGATGCAGGTAATATAAAGCAAAAGGTCAAATAACAGTAAGACACTAATTTATAACAACACAATCAAAGTTGCATCTGAAAGAGAAATAATATAACAACCTTAGAATAGTAAAGAATGTAATAGATGCAGGTAATATAAAGCAAAAGGTCAAATAACAGTAAGACTCTAATTTATAACAACACAATCAAAGTTGCATCTGGAACTGTATAGGAATAAAACAATAGTCAGACTAAAAGCTACAAATGTCTGACCAAAAACAGCAGCAACACTCTGTGAAAAACACCATTTATTGGACATTCATCAGTGTGCATGCCCCTCACCCATAACCACACACTTGTGTGCACAGTTAGAGACATTGTCATCAATTTGTAAGCTAGAAGACAAATGTTCATTGTTAGGATCCTTGCTGCAATGTCTTTCTAATGTGAATGGGGTATAGCCTTATGACCAAACCAGGAGAGCAGATGTCTCCAGGTAGGACCTGAGGTTACCTCCCATGCATTGGTTATCAGCAGGAAGTAAGTCTAGGTCTAAAGTGTATGGTATTAAATTAAGAATATTGCTTTCTGTAAGCTAGTTCATCAAAGCAAGATTTGGTGAGTCCTTTGACAAATTCTCCAGCTAGTACCCTTGCCTCAACTTTGTAGGCAATTTACTGCCGCAGTGTAAGAACCCAACAGTTATATTTGCACTGTAAGAGCTGTGATGCGTTCATCATCACAGTAAAAAAGCAGATCTGCTTTTGCTCTCATCCAAAATTGAAATCATTGTACTATACCTGCCTAAAATATTAAGTAATGAATGGGTTAAATAGTTGTAAGTATTCATATTAGTCTTGTTTGAGCTGACTGTCATAATGTCTAGGTGTACACATGAACAGTGTGTGCAGCAGGCAGTCCTGGGTTTGGTTCTCAGAGGCTTCACTTTTACAGCAAATCTGTCTTGCTTTCAACTGCACTTCGAAGGGATTTTCAGAGATCATTTACATGACTGGATGCTTCATTTATATACCTGCCCTCAAGGAATGTATTCAAGCAGTGTTGTTTGCCCTTCACATATTCTGCATGGATCTGTCAATTTCTAAAGTAGAGATGTCAGTATTTTCTTAATCTTTTTTTCAGGGTTCTGAGTTATTTTGTTAATAATGTCATTAAGTGGTTGCAACTCACTAAAGACCTACTAAATGCAAACAAGTAACTAAAAATATGAGCAGTGCAAACAAAATTATCATGAAATAAAATTAGACAATTAAAGGCAACTGTAATCTGAGCACACTAAATGTTATCATTTTCAAGAGCTCCTGATAGCTTTAGAAAAGCAGGGATGGCAACGATTTATATTCAGCTCCTTGTTAGTTTATGCACTGTTGCTCATGTTATTTAGCATTTATTTCTCATTTTCACAGTTTAAAGATAATTGCACAAAAACAGTATGTTCACCCTTTCTCTTGTGTTTAGTTGCCTGTTCCTCTGCATTCAGAATCACCATGCAATACTTAAAACATAATTATCAACACAGTTTGATTGGTAAACATAACTGTTTGGCAAATATAACCAGGTAGACAAATGGAGTAGAACATTGTATTTATCAAGATGCCTTTCACTTGACTACACTGTGTATAATATGGGCTATGTGTTTGTTTGAATATTGGATTTTTTCCACAGTGGTCTCTCTTTTACCATGAGCTCTGTCATGTGTTACATAAAAGAAAAAAGATTAAGCTGAAAAGAGACGTAGCATAGATGAAAAGATAGAACGTGGATTCTCTGTGTGACAGGCAGTGATTTTTTCATATACGTAACTATATGATGGTACATATAGATTTTTATCTTTTGACAGAAACTTTTACTTATTGCGGACAAAATTGCTGCTAAGAATAGGAAAAATTGGGTAGAATACCAATATTCAGCAGTAGGAATTAAAATCATTTCAGTAAAAAAGTAAATTGTTAAATAGCCTGCAGTGTGTTTTTCAGACATCATGGTTTAGAAAACTGTAATTTCTTTAGAGTTAATGATTGTAAAATCTGGTCTGTCCACTGTAAATCTGTGTAAGTTTGGAGTTGTATTAAGAGGGGAACAAAGGTAAAATGTGGTCTGTCCATTACCAGTCTGTAAGCTTGAGTTGTATAAGAGAGGAAACAAGAAGTGGCATGTGCATTGTGCTAAAGTACACACTGCTGAATTTTCTGCTGAAGTTTGGGTTTTCCCAACAGCTAAAGTGGCATACAGGTCAGACTAGACAAGTGTTATGTATTATCATCTGCATCGATAATGTGGTTCTGTTACTCACATAGTTAGTATAGATTTCCTTCAAGATGATCAGAAACATGGAAGGCATGAAATAGCAGTGTATGGTCTCATCTTGTAGCTTGATGACATTTTTGTTTTCATATTCTATTGATATTGATCAGTTATCTTACTTTAAGAAGATGTAGTTAACTATTTACAGTGGCAGATCCAGGAATTTGCAGAAGAGGAGGGGCAGTCTGGAAAGCAGACCAACAGGTGTGGAAGGGTGATAAGAAGAGCCGACCTTGGATGGCTGGCTTGACAAGTTGGCAGCTTGCACTAAAATACGTACTACTTTTAACATTTTATTTTTCTGTACCAAAACATGCTTCTCTCAATCTCCCTCATGAGAGCTTTCTTAGTCATGATTGGGGACGCATTTGGAGCCAGTGTCTTAGCATGGCCAGTTTACTGTTTCATCCTATAATCTTGAGTGATTTCCCCAGTTGCATCTTCCATTGTCCCACTATGATTTGTTGCAGTTGCATCTCCCATTGTCCCACCATGATTTGTTACACAACACAAAAAAAAAACAAAACAAAAAGAAAGAAAAGCTTCTCTGTCCTGCACTGAAATTGGAAGGAAATCTACTGCCAAATGAGGTACAATAAGAAGATTAATCTCTCATCTGTATACCACTTTGATGGTACATTTTCTGAGTTTCATGATTTACTTATGTTAAAAGATTCTTTTTTTTTTTTTTTTTTTTTTACATACGTTTTGCACCACTGAAAGGGGGTATCTCAGTGGCAAAGCCTAAACCTGCTTCTGATTTGCAAATACTTACCATAACAATAGAGCCTGTTGATCCATTGTCTGTAAATTGTAATGTACATGCCCAATTACCCCCCCCCCCATCAAAATTGTTGACTATACATTGGCCTGAGGATTAGCCAGAGGCTGTCAGATATAGCTTTTTCCTGTTAGTATAATCCTTTCTTCTTCTTGTATAGACTGCAGTGGCCACACTTGATTTGAAGAAGGAAGCAGTGTGCCAGATAAGGAGGGGAGGAGCTCAAGCTTGCAGAAGATTAAAGAAGTTGTTAAGAGAAGGGTGTCTGTGTCAGCCGGTCCAAATATTACAATATATGGCCAGTGGATCAACAGGATCTGTTGTTTAGTAAGTACATAATTTTAATTACTGTATGGCAGTGGATCAACAGGATCTGTTGTTTAGTAAGTACATAATTTTAATTACTGTATGGCAGTGGATCAACAGGATCTGTTGTTTAGTAAGTACATAATTTTAATTACTGTATGGCAGTGGATCAACAGGATCTGTTGTTTAGTAAGTACTTAATTTTAATTACTGTATGACGGAGAACGCTTGGCAGTGAAGGCAGAACAGCTAAGGAAGCTTGCGATAATGGAAATTAAGTGTGTGTTACTCTTATTAGCGTGCACACTGTGGGACAGATGAAATGAAGACATCAAAGCAGAAGGCATAGTAAGTAGCTTCAGGTAGAGAGGTCAGTACGAATAGAATACTGTGATTTTGTCACATGTGCAGGAAAGAAGACCATTTGATAACAAAGATTAAGGAGGGATGCAAAGAAGGCAAGAGGAGATGAGGATGTCCAGCCAAGAGACAAATGGAAGGAGTGAGAGAAGACCTGTGAACTTTGGTTCTGTCAGAAATGTAGGAGAGTGGCAGTGAACCAACAGAGGAGGCAACAGTTGATCCGACACCCTGACTCAGTCAAAAAAAAAGAAAGAAAGGGGGAAGGGTTTGATGACAATGATGACAAAATAAAACAGGACAGTCACCCTTGCAGCACATGCAAAAAGCTCTGTTCTGCTTAAAACTGTGCCAGTGAAAGCTTCAGTTTTGGTACTAACTTTTACATATAGATTTGCCATGAGACAGAAAACAGGTGGAATCTACATTACAGATATTTGCTATGGAGGCTAGACATAGTGGAAAGATGCTAGTTGGTATTTGTTTTTGAAATATGTTGTTATCTTAGATGTTCATCATTGTCATTGCTACAGTAGCCTTTGGCTGTGTGAGTTGTGTCCTGCCTAGAATACAGTTGGCTAAATTCACAAGGCTCTGATTTCCTCCCACACCTATAGTCTGACTGCTGAATG
Organism: Protopterus annectens; assembly: GCF_019279795.1. NCBI lineage: Eukaryota > Metazoa > Chordata > Ceratodontiformes > Protopteridae > Protopterus > Protopterus annectens. The sequence continues at coordinate 992,829,858 of NC_056746.1, read as the reverse complement.
GCTAGCCCCTTGGAGGGAAATCAGCAGTCAGAGTGTAGACAATTTCAATACTTTCTTATATTCTAGACAGGAAGCAGAACTGAGGCTTCACAGGAGTAGCAGTTGGATTTAAGCTTCATTTCTGTCAGATGAGTCTCCGTAGGGGAGCCGTTCGACACAGAAATTATTGCCTTTTTAAGAAATTATTTATATATTTTATTTGCAGACTTCAGTGGCATTTGCCCTTTAAGAAAACTTTAAGGAAATATTTATGTATTTTATTTGCTGACTAAAGTGGCATTTCCCCTTTAAGAAAACTGACTTTTTTTTTTTTATCAGGGACCACAATTTCTACAACAGGGTCACTGTATTTTAGAGGCTAATTTTGTGGTAAAAGTATACTGCTTTTGAGAACTTTTATTTGTGTACAAGTTTTTAGGATCAGAAATTGTTTTGAATTTATTTATTTTATTTATCATTTGTTGACCGGGAAAGTCCGACTAGGTTCCACAGAGCCTGTTTTCAGCGGAGGCCTGGGGAGAAATGCTTCAGGTGCATGTCTTTGGAATGTGGGAGGAAACTGGAGTACCCGTAGGAAACCCACGCGAATACAGGGAGAACATGCAAACTTCACACAGAAGGCACCCCAGCCGAGAATCGAACCGGAGAACCTCTTGCTGTGAGGTGACAATGTTAACCACTGCACCACTGCGCCGCCGCCGAATGCTTGTGCATACTTTGTGACAACTTGCTTTCTTTTAGGACGTTTCAGAAAGTGTCTGAGTTCTGACAGGAATTTTTGTTTCCTTCTTGTGCTTTACTTTTAAAGGGTCTGTGTGGGAAAGAAATTAAGTGGTGAGGGTTGGCATAATTGTTAAGGTCATAACCTCACAGATATAAGGTACTGGGATTTCTTCTGACCTCTGGTCATTGGCTAGGCTTGTAATAGTCTGCACACTGATAGCCTAGTATTTACTTATAAACCCGCGTGTGTGTTTGTGTACATTTGTCCGACAGCTTAATTTCTGGCCGACTTGTGCCAGCTGTGCTTACTGGCAATCAAGTTCTATCCTCAGCTTTAGTGTGGATATCTGCTCTGGTCCTGTTGACTCTTCTGCTGTATACAAAAAGAAAAGGCAACACATTAAGAATTCCTTGTTGCCAACCTGGGCTCAAACAGTCCCTCACTCATTAGTGGGTGACTCTATACTGACCACCCATTGTTCCAAAGACTACTCATTTATTACTCCAGGTTCCTCTGCTGTAGCCCCTTCAGCCACCATTGACTGGAGGTCAGAAACGTCAGCTTCAGCTGTTCCAGTGTCTTTTCTGGGCATGGCAAAATCATCTTCTTTAGGTCTGGGAGATACTCCAAGATCAACTTCTCTGGGTGTCCAAGGAAAGAGACCCTCTTATCAGGGGTAAAGTGCCATCCCTTAGTTATTTTTCTTCCAGGGAGGTCCCTGCAAAAAAAAAAAAAAAGTTGGCCATTGCTTGCCCGAGGACATGGTGTCTGTTCATAAGGATGATTTTCTTACCTGAGCCAGAAAATTATTGCAGGCTGTTAATCCTAAAACCTACAAATCCTTACTAGAGTGAAATCTCACTAAAGACATTCCTGAGGAAAGTTTGTCATAGGATTCTGACATAGACAGAGGCATGACTTCTTCTGGAGACTGCCAAGCTCAGAACTCTGATTGTGAGGAAAGTTGGTCGTCTGCATCTTCTTTGGAGGAATTTTTGTTTTTAGAAACTGTTTCCAGGATGAATGATGCATTTTTGGTGGAACAAGTAAATGTTCCACTGACCTGAGGAGATATTATATGTTGCAAGTGGATGTGACACCTACTATATCCATCCCTCTTATTTTGTCAGCTTTGTAGGATATGTTTAATGTTGTCTGTAATAACCTTGACTCAACTTCAGTCCAAAAAAGGCAGGTAGACTTTATAGAGTACCTTGAGGTAATGAGTTGGGGTGGGGGGAGTATCAAAAAGGGTAAATTCATATGAAATTATTGTTACCCTTTTTGATACTCCCCCACCTAACACCACTACCCATTTACTCCTCTAACATATTTTTAATTTGTATAGATCTCCTCTCGCTTGGATATACTCCCTACACATATATCTTGTGTCAGTATCTTCTGTGCAAGATAGTTTTATAGAATTGGATGTATTAATGCCTGCCCTTTCCACCTTTGTGAACTTTATGGTATTTCAAAATGTCCAGTTCTAATGTGTATTACTTACCGTAAGCAACGTAATTTAGGTCTGTATTCTATGTGCATGATGATTGTAAACTTTTGCATTTATAAATGTCTGTCTTTTCTTCAATGGGAATGGTATGGTATAATCAAAATGGCCTATTCTAAAGTGTACTTGTTAATATAATCAGTGCAATTATGCTACTTGTTTGTGGAGCATTTCTCCATGGGCCTCCACTGAAAATGAGGTCTGACCCAGTTGAACTTTCCTGGTAAACAGATGTTAAATAAAATAAGTAAATAAAATAAATAAATAGATCTGAACCATCTGCCATTTCAGCCTCTTCACCAGCTGGAAGCAGACTTTTAGTCAATACTAATCCTTTTCCTGTGGATAAAGAAGGTAAGTTGTTGGACAGATTTTGTGAGAGAATTTTATGTTCTTCTGCTTTAACATACATAATGCTTAACTACCAAGCGCATATGTGGAAGGTTATTCTTAGCTGTGTAGACAGTTTAAGGGAATACTATGCCACACTACCTAAAAAGGGTACATTTCTAATCTGTCTCAAGTATCTAAAGATGCTTTGAAAAGTATGTATGATTGTTCAGATATTGTGTCTAGGGCTACCACTATTATTACAGTTTTGAGGAGGTATGAAAAGAGTACATAGTGAGACATTTGCCGATAAAGTACAGTCTGAGATTTTAAACTCTAGGTAAGGAATTTTTTTTTACCTTTCTTCTGCTCAGATCTTCAAACAATTTTATAAAACAGGAAATTAATACTGGGAGTTTCTAAGATTCTTCAAGTCCCCCATTACAAATTTCTCAAATTCTCTACCTTTTTTAAAAGGTAAAATAATCCAGTCCCTATCACCCCCTTGCAAACAGAGAACAAAACAAATGGCAGGAGGGGGAACAATAAAAAGGGAGATCATTTCAGAATAAAGGACATTCTTAACCCTTCATAATAATGATTCCAGCAGTCTTTCCCCCTTCCCTCCTGCCCCCATCTTTCTAAATCTGTTCTAGAAACTGTCTCGCAATAAATCCCTTGGACAAAGATTGTATCAGACCCTTGTGTGATAATGGTGGTTCAGGAGGGTTACATTTGGCATTGGATACACTTTCAGGGGAAACCCCCACACTCTGAACCAAAGTTATTTTTTCCTTGTGATTCTTCAACAGTTGCTGATCCTAGGAATAGTAGAACCAGTACCTTTAGATCTAAGGAGCAAAGGTTTCTACTCCAGAATATTTTTGGTTCCAAAGAAAGACCTTTCATGGAGACCAGGACTTTCCAACCTGTTTGTGAAAATACCAAAATTCAAAATGTTGACCCCTTAGAGTCTTTGACCTGTCATCCCTCTTTTGATTTTTATGGTAATTTTGACCTAAAGGATGCTTATCATCACATCCCTATAGGCCCAGGCTTCAGGACATTTCTTAAGATTCTCTGTGTCTTCGTCAGTTCTCTGCATTAACCATTGGGTTATCTACAGCTGCAAGGGTGTTTACAAAATGTACAGTGACAGCTCATTGTAGACTGCAAGATATTCACATATTTCTTTATTCAGATGGTTTATTTATCTCTGTGGAGTCTTTTGCCAGATGTCAGGAGTTCTTAACATGTTTTTTTCTCTTCTTACCTTGCTGGGGTTTCAGATTAATGTTCAAAAATCTTCCTTGACTGTGTCACATAGGATTGTGTTTCTGGGCTGCCTTTAGGGCACCTCTTAGCAAAAGGCTTTTCTTACCCAGAAAAGGGTGGATTTTTATCTGGAAACCTTCCTTAGCTTCTCCAGTCAGTCCCAGACCTCTGCAAAGGAATATCTTCGGATCTTGGAGTTCATGGCTTCTGTGATTCTGAGTCACTTTTGCTACATTACACAGGAGGAAAAATCCACTGGCTTTATAAAAATAAAAAAAAAAAAAAAAAAAAAAAGTGGACCCAACATTCTTATCATTTGGAATTTCAGATTCCAGTTTTAGGTTTTGTCAAAAAGGAACTGCACTGGTGGAGAGAACAAATGGCTCAAAATCCAGGTCTCCCCTTTCTCCTTCTGCCCCAAGTCAATCTATAACTACAGACACCTCAGGTTTTGTTTGGGGAGTGGTTTCTAAGGGATAAAGGAGCAAGGCCTGTGGAACTCTTCATTCCAGTGGTCCTGGATGTTTCTTTACGCATTCTCACCTTTTCCACTGATTTCCAGGGTAATTCTGTAGATTCAGAAGGACTCTCCAAAAGTCATTGTGGTGACTCCCCTTTGGCCCTGACTACATTGGTTCTTAGTTCATGTGAAATGACCAAGGGCAATTGCCACCAGTGTCATCACAGGTTGGAGCTACTCACACAAGGCAGTGGGGGGAGATAGATGCAGCCCAGTCTCAAACAACTTCAACTAATTGCCTAGATTCAATTTTGATGCAGTTTAGGTACCTCTTTGTTGAGGATGTACAGCAGGTACAACAGGAGAGAAGAAAGCTTGTTACTCAGAAATGTTATGTTGACAAGAGGAAAAGATTTTCTAGTTGGTGCACAGCAGATAATCAAGGCCCTATCAGCGATTATGTACTATATTTATATGAGTTAGTTTCCTCTGGCCTTTCTTGTTCCTGTATTGAGTTTCATCTAGTGGCTATTTCAGCATGTCTGTCCATGGATCATCCCCTTTCATCTCTGTTTTTGGTAAAACAGTTTCTAAAAAGTGTTTTTCATCTTAGGCAGTCTAGGAAACAGCTGGTGCCTACTTGAGATGTTACCTTTGTGGTGGAAAAGTTAACTGTCTCTCCCTTTCAACTTGGCTCATCAGGCTAATTTTAGGTTCATTACATACACGTCTGTGCTTCTTATTCTGAAATCTTCAAGAAGTGTATCTGAGTTGCTTGCAGTCATGGTGTGTGCGTACCCTATCAGATCTTCTATAGTGTTAAGATCACATTAGGCATAAATGAAGGATTTTTTTCTTAAAGTTGTTTCAGAGTTTACCTTGAATCAAGACCTCCCGAACTAAAGAGAAAGGCTTCTACATGCTCAGGATGTGCTCAGGCAGCTCAGGTACAATCCTGGCAGAACTGAATCCTTTAGAAAAGCAGATCAGCTTGATTGTTTCTTATGATGAGACAAAGAAAAGAGAACTATGTGTCAAAGCACACTATTTTGAGAAGGTTTCCTTGGCTATTGTTTTTTTGTTATTCCCACCATAGCAAATCTATTCCAGGCAGGCATACTAGAAAGCGATAGACTCCAGAAGGATTCTAGAGATAGCTGCATGGTCCTATGTATAAAGTTTTACAAGGCATTTCAAACTGGATTCCTATTCCCAGTTCAGGGCTGACTTTGCTAGGACCATTCTCCAGGCTTCCTGGACCCTTACTCTTCCTTCTTCCAGGTTAGATAGGCTTTGGTAATCAACCCATACAGCCAAAGGGTACTGCAGCAGTGAGAATGAACAGCCAAAGGCTACTGCAACAGTGAGAATGATGAACATTGTGCATTGTGTAAGTAGCACTTACCCATATCAGTAGGTGTTTGAATTCTTCACTGCTGCAGTAGCTGCCCCCCTCCCCATTTCTGTATGTAGTTAGTTGTTAGGATGTAAAGTTATTTGTTACTGTTTGTATATTTTGGAGATTCAGGACCAGTACGTTTTTTTTTTTTCTGTGTATGGGCAAGGAAGTCCAAGTCCTGAAATTGCCTACACTCTGACTGCAAATTCCCCTCCAACATGCTAGCCAATCAAGTAGCAGAGTTTTGATGTGGGAGGGAGCCAGAGCTTTTTGAAGCTGCCCCATTGTTGTATCCGATCCATATAGCCAAGCAAATTATGTCAGTGTATTGGGGGGGGGGGGGATTTCCTTTTCCTCAAGCTTAATCATTTCCATATTGGAATTAAATATGTGGCTGCTGGGACTGAAGCCCCATGCATGAGGGACAAAAATCTTGTTTTTTAGAATTACTGTAAGATCATGGTTCTGAATCTCACTCTGACAAGACTGCGTACACACTTTAATTTTATGATTGACAGACCTAGGCCCCGTATGGTGTAATGCTTTCTGACCAGTGTTTTACATTTCTGCTGTCATGTTTGTATTAACATTTTCCTTTAATAGTTTTGTATTTCCTTAAAAAAAAACAGATAGCCAGTAGTAGACTTGTGGTATGGTATGTAAGTCCTACAACACGAGTGTTAACTGTGTCTCATATTCCTGATATTAGAATTATTTACAGTAGCTAATATTTCTGCTTAGTATTCATGAAGGGAAGAACTGGAGTCATTAAATCCAGCCAGTAGCATAGTTGTAGGTGAGTCGGGGGTAATCTGCCCTTTTGAAAGAATTGTGAAAATTCTGTGGAAATGAATACTGTACAAGGCAGCATGATACTTTTAAGATTTACCAAGAATACTTAAAAATACCATCAAAAGTCTTAGTAATAACTGCAAACCAACTTTTTAAATTGATTGTACGGGTGGGATGTTCAAGAGGCCATGATGTTTCCCTTTACAAAAGCGGAAGTGGGAGTGAGACCAGAAGACTGAAATGTTATCCTGTAATTTTGCCTCAGCTCTTCTGAAAATTATGATGATGTGTATCTTTAAGCCAGTGCAGCGTTACAAGGAAACCAAGACATCAGTGATTCAAGTATCTTATCCAGTCACATGCCAAGAACAGTTAATCAGATATTCTTTATATTTAAGTCGTTTATCACCAAACTACACAGAAACAGCTCTGAAATATACAGTTCTCATATTCAGCAGGATCCTGGGAGACTGACTTACAGAAATGCTTTCCATGCAATTTAATTTTTCATAGATTTTTTTATCCCATGTTGTGTGTGATTCTTGAACACAAACAAAGCTATTTTTTAAGATGACATTTTAAAATCTATTTTCTTTTACAGGATTGCAATCATTACATCATGTATTGAGTGTAGTTGCATCCTATTTAGCAGGCTTGTAAACAAATCAGAAGGATTTGAAATGGGCCCATTGTTACATCTGTCATAAAACACTGGCTAGAAAGCAGGGATCGTAGTACTTCATATCCACTCAGATGAACAGTGGTGATCTCTAAGGTACATGCCACGTGGATGAGTTCTTGGCCAGACCTTTTCAATGTCTTTGTAACTGACAGTGTAGCAGATGTAGAAAGTCTTTCACAGATTTGTGGGATGTCCTAATACACAGCAGTTTAAAATCCGTGCAAAAAAATGTTGAGTAAAAATTCATCAAGTAAAAAAACAAAATATGGAAGCAGTTCACAGTCAGAGGGGGACCAGTCGGAACAAAAAAGGAGGAAAGGGTCATAGTGATACTACTGCTGGATGACCTAATGTAAGTAAATTATAGGAGAATGTGACACTGAACAGTAGCCAAATTCTGGGATCAATAGGAAAATGCGTTTCCAGCACGAAAAAAGAACACGTTCTGTACAGACAGCTGGGAAGACCATTTTCTATTCCAACATCCTACTGTTAGCTTTCTACCTACCTAATATTTTGTTCACAGGTTTCCACTTAAGGAATATCATATTTTTATCTGTTGGCCATATGACCATAAAAAGTGGTTCTCAGAGAAGATTTCTTATTTCTAAACAAGATGCCTGGAATTGTGTGCTGCATACATTAGCTAATCAGTTTTAGACATTCTGTGGTCATTGAGAAGCAGTGTTTTCTATGTGATACTCATAAAAACATTGTACAGTGAGTACAATAAGCATGCATGGCCACATCCTTAAGACCTTGTTTGAACTAGTGTGTGCAGTCATAGTGATTTCATTATCATAAACCATTTGAAAGGGAGGAGGCAGTTCAGAAGAGGACAACAAAAATGGTGCAGCAGGTGCCATATAACAGAGTCCTAGAAGAGCTTAATCTGGATGAAAACAGGTAGAACGGAGGGCATGACAGAATCTTAACATTTTGCAGTAAAATTTGATTCAGCATCCAGACATGAAGAAAGAGAGCATTTGATGTCATCATTCTACTGCTGCAGTAGCGTTTGGTTATTTGGGTTGTATCCTGCCCAGGATACAACAACTGGACAGTGTTCAAAAAGCTGTGGTTCCCTCCCACACCTACACTCTGACTGCTGATTGACTAGCCCCTTGGTGAAAAATCAGCAGTCAGAGTGTAGAAAATTCCAATACATTCTTGCCACTTCAAGGGAAGCAGCTCTGAAGCTTTACGGGAGCAGCATTTGGCTACAGACTTCATTTCTGGCAGATAAGCTCACAAATTGGAGCTCTTCCACACAAAAATATTGCCCTTTTAAATATTTATGATTTTTTTTTATTTTCCGAAGAATACTGGCAGTTTTATTAATAGCTAAAGTTTCTTGTCAGAAATTGCTATTTTTAGAAAACTGCTTTTTATTGAAGAGTGGGGCTGTTTTTTGTGAGAAAATATATTGCTTTGGGTATATTTTAACTGAAGTGTAAGGATTTAAGATTTGGAAAGTGTTTTTATATACTTCAGATAGTGTTTGAGTGTTTTGGTGCTTGTGTACACTTTGTGACAAATTATCTTCATTATTTTACTTCTTGAGACATCTTGCTTGAAGGTGTTATATTTAAGTTTTGGGAAGTGTATTTCAAGGCTAGAAATGTATTCCATGTTTGGTGCTTTTGCACCCATTGTGACAACTTACCTTCATTTCACTTTCTGTGAAATTAAGTTAAATTTATGACAGGATTTTTGTGTACTGCTTGTGTTTTTACTTTTGATTTTTTCCAAATATCTTTTTATTTGAAATTTCATAATAAGAATAAAAGACAGATTAAATATGCAGTATATAACAGCCAAAAGAATGACATCTAACCAACTAATATTAAGCAAGCATATAGTTATGAATACTATATACAAAAATGTTTCACTTAACTTTAAAAACAAGATGGAATCATTAGAAAAATTGAAAAAAAGTGTAGATGAGAATGAATAGTTTTTATGGAGTACAGAGGTTCATAGGTGTGTACTAGGCTAATGACCCTGGAGCTTTTACAAGCCTAGTCCATAGAAGTGCCCTGGCATTGTGCTGCCTGACATTAGTTCCCAGTGCCTCTATCAATTAGAGCCACTGGAGTGATCCCCGGGGTGAACTTTCTATTTCCCATCGACTCGTCAAGATTTCTGTTGAAGAGGGCCAGTGAGGTGCTCTGCATGACATGTATGGGAAGTCTATTCCAGAGCATGGGTAGTCTCTGGGTTATGAACCTGTCCCTCCAGCATGTTCTGTTGATTGTGGTAATGAGTTTGAAGTCTCTGGAGCTTGTGGTGCGGAGGGATTGGGATTTCTTTAGATGTAGCATTTCTAACAGAGTTGGGTCAGACATGGCTTTGTAAGTCAAGCAGAGATCGTCTCTTAGTAGACGATATGAGACAAAGAATAGCTGGAGTTTTTTGAGTCTGTCCATGTAGGACATGTGTTTAAGGCCTATGATCCTCTTTTTGAGGAACTTTTGTGGCCTGTCCAGCTGTTGCTGGTGTTTAGTGAGGTACATGCCAAATGGGGCATTGTACTCAATGATTGGCCTGATGAGGAAATAGTAGAGGGAGACACTGACCTATTTCTTCCTGGATGCAAAACCCTTAGTAATGAGATGTGCCACACAGAAGGACTTTCTGACCACAGTGGCAATATGGTGGTCAAAAGAGAGGTTGCTGTCAGCCTGTGTCACCCTCAGACTGTTGATAAACATGCTTACATTAGTCCAGTGACATAAATTCTATTCCCCTCATCTGTGCATAAATCAGGCAAAGTAGATCCCTTGTCTGAGAAATTCCCAGTCTTCAACTCTTCATCTTCACCATTTCACCCTGAATTCTTGCATAAAGATTAAGCTAAATGCATTCATTAATTATCTCTTAAAATATTTAAACTTTCAGTTTTTATTTTTCCACAACTTACTTAAAATACTCAATTTGTATCTTCTCTCCCTTTCTCCCTACTCACTTCTTCTGCCTCCAAAAGATAAAATGATGCCATTACCGCTGCAAGTGCACCCTAAAATTGTGTATCCCCAGCTTTCTCTTAGTCTCAGCAGACACTGTCTCTCTTATGTAAATCTTAACCTCTTTATTGTTCCAAGCATACCCCTCACAATTCTGCTGCAATTTGGAGAGTCTTCTATTCCACCTCTTCAAGCATCAGATGTCTGAGAAAGTAGCTAATCCTAGACAAACTCATCATTTGGACTACAATTATCCCCACCATCAAAGCACTCCCTTTAAAAAAACATATAGAAAGCATATTCAAAATCTGAAGAGAAACATTATTATAATTTACATGAATAACTTGTTCTACCATCTCCAAACATATAATCTTTCAATATTTAACCATGTCTCTCCTCCCTATTAAATTCTCTCTAATCCCACTCAGTTTATTGACAAATGCTGATTAGAAAATATATCCAATTACATATAACAATGTCCCCCTTCTCCCAGAGTTTTTAAGGCTTTTCCAGTGGAAGTACAATTAACAAACCTATGCTCCGAGGATTATTGAGAAGTTGAGTCTTAACATCCTTATGAACTGACTTCTCCTTGGCTAACCATGGCTGCATAAAATTGGCGTATAAGTAGCTGTACTAATTCCAGCACACTTGACATCATGTCCGCAGTTAATAAGACTGGTGTCTGTATTATTAGTTGTTTGCAGCTATTCTGTAATGTATTCAAGGAAACCATATTCTGATCCTTGAACCAGGTTTGCTGTTCAGTGACTTACTCCTTCTATTGTATGATGCATAGGTTCATAGGTAGGTGCTAGGCTATCTGCCCTAAGGCATTTATAAGCCTAGCCAGAATGTGTTGGCTTTCGCCACCCCCTTAGATTAGTTCCCTGTGCCTCTGTCCAGCAGAGCCACTGAAGTGATCCCCGAGGTAAACTTTGTGTTTCCCATCCACTCATCAAGGTTTCTTTTGAAGAATGTTAGCGAGGAGCTCTGCCTAATGTAGATTGGGATCTTGTTCCAAAGCATGGGAAGTGTCTGGGACAGGAATCTATCCCTCCAGCACGTCCTATTTATTGTTGTGGTGAGGTTTAGATCCCTAGAGCGTGTGGCTCGAGGGGTTTTCTTTAGGTGGAGCATGTCCATCAATTCTGGGTTGGACATGGCCTAGTATGTCAGGCAGAGATCACCTCTGAGTAGGCGGTATGCAACTGAGTACAGCTGTAGTTTTTTCAGTCGAGCTGCATAGGGCATCTGTTTGAGGCCAGTGATCCTCTTGGTGAGGTACGTGTTCTTTCTGGCTGTTGCAGGTGTCTTGTAAGGTACATCCCAAATGGGGCGCTGTACTCTATGATGGGTCTGATGAGTGATGAGAAGAGGGGCACAATGACCTCTTTTGATCTGGATGAGAACCCTTTTGTGATTAGGTGGGCCATGTAGAAGGATTTTTTAACCACTTTGGCAATGTGATTATCAAAGGTGAGATTACTATCTACTTGGGTCCCCAGATCCTTTATTACGTCTTCCGTATTTAGGGACTACCACCTATGTGGTAGTTTGTGAGTACTTTGATTTTTCCAAAGGGGATGACTATGCACTTTTTGGCATTTAGCTTGAGGCCATGATTTTGACACCAGGTGTCCGTCTCAGTGAGACCCTTTTGGAGGATGTCTATGTCAGCCGGAGAGTCTATTATATCCCCTAGTTTGCAGTCGTCTGCGAATTTGGTCAGCCATAGTCCTCCTGTGCTTCCCTGTACCTCTGAGAAGTATATGCCAAACAGGAGGGGTCCTAGGACTGAGCCCTGGGGAATGCTACTTGTAACTGGTTTAGAGTTGGACCTAGCTCCTGCAACTCTCACCGTGTGGGTTCTGTCCGTGAGCCAGTTGGCAACCTATCTTGTGACGTAGGGGTTTATGTTCAGGCTGGTGAGCTTGTCTGTAATACCAGAATGGGGAATGGTGTTGAAAGCCTTAGCGAGGTCTAGGTAGGCTGTGTGTACCACCTTTTCCTCGTCTATAGCCTTGGTAACTGTCTCAAAGAAGTCCACCAGGTTTAGGAGGCATGATCTGCCCTTAACAAAGCCGAACTGGGTAGGGTCCGGTGTTTGGAGGTTCCCAATGTCTCTGTTAATGAGTTCCATGATGATGCACTCCATAGCGTTGCAGACCAAGCTAATCAGGCTTATAGGGCGATAGTTCCTGGGGTCTGTTGTGGCTCCACCTTTGTGGAGCAGAATAACCGTTGCTGTGCGCCACTCTACGGGTACGTAGCCTGCGGAGAGGCTGAGTTTGAACAGTGTGTTTAGGTGAGGGGTTAGTTTGTCTTTGAGCTCGTGTAGGATGCAGCCTGGGACACCATCCAGTCCCGTTGATGCTTTGTTTTTGGCTTTGGAGAGGGCTGTTTTAACCTGAGTGTCTGTGATTTCAGGGACTCTACATTCTTCTGGTATGGTTATGGGCCCTTTTAGGGGTGAAGTTTGCGCTGAACTTGTCTGCCAGGATGTTGGCGATATCGGTCAGTTCAATGTATTTTGTGCCATTCTGCACTAACTCTGAGCAGATCTGAGCATTGCCACTTAGATTCTTGACATAGCTAAAGAATGCCTAGTGGTTATCTTTGGAGTCCTTGGCAATTTTTCTTTCAAAGCTCGCCTTGGATGATTTTATGAGAGATTGTAGTTTCTTGCTGGTACTGATCAGGGATGTCTTCCCTTCTTGAAATTTTACTCTTTTCTGTACTAGTTTCCTCCTCCTATTGTATAGCTTGCTTGTGGCAGGAGTCCACCAGGCTGGTTTTCTTTTCTTGGAGGAGTGAGTCTTGGTTTTGCTTGGGATGGCATGATCCATGCATTCTTGTAGGTGCCCATAGAATGCATTAGTAAAGGATTTTGCAGCTTGGACAGCGTTATCCTTCAGCATGGGGGCTTTGAAACTTTCCACCTCGGTCTTAAGTAACATGAAGTTTGCTTTTGAAAAGTTTTTCAAGGTGGTTTTCTTGTCCGGATGTGGGGGCGGAATGTGGATATCCAAAGTGATTTGTTTATGGTCAGATCTAACTAGCGAGGGGTTGACCTCTGGTGTGGAACACCGGTCGCCCATAATGGTGATGACCAGGTCCAATATGCTGTCACCTCTGGTGGGAGTGTTGACCAGTTGAACCAGGGCGTTTGAGTGTATAAATTTTAGGAAATGTTGGGCAAGGGAGTTAGTACTTGAGTAGTTCTCCCAGTTAATGTTTGGGTAATTGAAATCACCCAATATTAGGGTGTGTGGTAGGACCTTTATGTTTCCCAGTGTTTCCAGAAATGCGGAATTGGGGTCCTGGGACATGGTGGGTGTTCTGTAGCAAGCTACAATTTTAATTGCAGTTTTGCCCGTTGTTAGTTGCACGTGGATGATCTGTGAAGCATCGTGCTGTGCCACTAACCTGGAGGTGTGGGTATCCTTGATGAATATGGATACGCCCCTGCCTTTTGTATTTCGGTTTGGGTTCTGTGGCCGAAATTAATGGTATGAGTTGTAGCCTGGTAGTGCTGGGGTGCTCTCTGGAGCCTTAAACCAGGTTTCTGTTACTGCACATATATCGATTTTCTCCATACTGAGGAGTGCTCGAGTGCGTGCATTTAGACTTCTGGCATTGAGTAGCATTACCCTCAGTTTTTTGTTACTTGTGCTATTTACGGCGGTGGGTTTGTCTTTTGAGCCTTGCCTAAAAAAGGCACTATAGGGGTGGCAAGAGCCTTGGCCAGTATTCGAAAGCTTAAGGGTGACAGGTGCAAGCCGTCTCTAGCAAAGCAGCATGGCTTGTTGAGCATGCCATCCCAGGCGGACAGACACTGACTCCCCTTTGAATTACACCAGAAACTTAGCCAATTGTTGAAATTGAGAATTTTTTCTTTATACCGTGGTATCATTCTTGGTGAGGGCAAGATGCTACTCAGGGTCAGGGTCATACCGGCCTGGGTTACGTGATCAGAGAGCTCTTCCATGTCTCTTTTCATGTAGTCCAGGGAGGTATGGCTCAGGTCATTCACACCAACATGGACAATGACAGAGTCATATTTGTACTTGTTCTGGAGTGACCTGAGTGCTTGTGTTATGTGGCGGATCCTGGCACCCGACAGGCAGCTAACAATAACCTTCTCCTTGTTCAGCCTAGTGAGTGGGACATCAGTGTGCCTGACTATAGAGTCACCGATTACTAGTATGTTGCGTATGTTATTTTGCCTTAAGGGCTGTGATTGCATGGCACACTAGTTTTGTGAGGTTTTGTAGGTTTTGTAAATAATAGATCTAATCCCCAATGTGCCAGAAGTACATATTCCACTTACAAATCTATTCAGAAACCTACAATCTTTATTATTTAGATTAGTGCTGTTTGCTGTTATTCCTTTATATCCCCAAAGAACAGCCAAGTCTATGAGTGCTGATTCTGCCGCTGAATATAAAATTTTGTTTGGCTTCTTGAAGTATGTGGCAGGGAATATGTTTTTTACAAATAATTCCAGAAAGCCATCTTCAAAATAGGAATTCATAGAAACTAGAATAGCAACTGTTTTATGTACTGGAAGCTTTAGAAATTTGATGTATCGGACTTTATGGAAAAAGGTTGTTGAAGAATCTCTTAATGGGCTTTTTTATTAAACAGAGTGCATCTCCAGATGAATAACCTTTTGAAGGGGGGACCAGAGGAGATGGTATTATTTATTGAGTCTAACTCAAGTCCCACAAGGAACCAGTCAATTTTAATTATAACATAGAGTAATAATAATCATCTTTTTTTAAACACCTTCATTGATTTATCACTTGTGACATAGGCACATTAACATTTATATAAAAGTAATCAAACTGTATTAACAAATCATCATCTTTTTCTGAAATAAGTAATTCTAAGCCAGGGAAGGTGCTCTTTTAACTTTTGTTTCCAGTTATAATTCCAGAAATGGAAGGTTGTGTCACTTGCTGCATGAGCTTAAAGCATGTCTGAGTAAATGCTCTGCATTCAAAAGAAAGAGTATCAGCAAACACATAAGGCTGGTACCCGATCCATAAATACTAGATTCTTGGACATCCAGCTATAGAAGCCTGCTTCCTTAAAAAAACATCACTAGAGAAGGATTTAGTATTGATTTTGTGCCTTACTTTGACTATAGGATGCATTATTTTTTATGCTTGATTCAACTTATTCAAAATTGTTATATGCTTTTCATGTCCAGTACCTTTAAGTGCTTCCATACCTAATTATCTATATTGTTATATAAAGGATCCAGTTACTAGTGGCATTTGTTCTGATGAAGTCTCTTACAGTTCGAGAAGAAAGCGCTTAACCTTTTGCATGTTTTATTATTAATAAATAGTTTTTATTTTTACTTGGATTTTTTGAATTCCTGTTTACTGGACTCTATTGGCATTCATATTGGACTTAGCACAGTCGTGTGGGGTCGGTTACTTGCTCAGGGTGGCTTTTTATGTTTTAAGGATTTAGTATCTGTAAACAGGTGCCCAATCCATAAATGCTCCACTGTTGGACATCCAGGTACAGAAGCCTAGTAATGTCTTTCGGCTTTTCCCGGTTATAGGTCGCCACAGTGGAACTCCGGTCAGCTAATGATTGGCAGTGGATTTTTTTTTTACGGTGCCGAGTTGCCAGCCCGACGCCCAACCTTCAAAGAAAGCACACCCATTCATGCACGCACCTACCTGTATGTCTTTATACGTCACTCGACCACGGGGAAGACGTGCATCAGACTCCACACAGAAGGCGCTCCAGCCAAGAATCGAATGGGAGAACCTCTTGCTGTGAGGCGATAATGCTAACCGCTGTACCACTGTGGCCTGTCTTCTTTAAAAAAATCACTAGAGAAGGAATTAGTACCTGATTCACCAACATTTGGTCCCCAAATGTCTATATTATGATTGCCAGAAAGTCACACAACATGTGGTCCATAAGATTTACCCGTGGTTGGTGTGGTTTGATCAAGAGTTTAAAGCCAGAGTGATTAAACAAAGCCAACCATGGGTAAATAGTCTATATACCCAAACCCATGAGTTGGTTATTGCTGTTATACAATGACGTTATTTAAAAAAGAGGTTATTTACTTTTCTTAAATAACATCTTCGTATAACAGCTCTGCAGTGTTCCTCCATGTTGTTTCTGCATTCTTCCACTTTGTTGATGAGCTGTGCATATGCATAGGACATTCCCATACTTGCACTGTACATCAGTGCTTTGGAAAGCAAACAACAGAGAAAGGAAGATCTCTGTTGCTTTCTTTTTATTTTTTGGTAATAAAAAACTGTAAAATCCAGACAATTTAGTGGTATAAGAGAGGGAGGGGAAAAAGTACAAGGAAAATCAGGTATGATGTTCATCGTGTTACCCTGCTGCAGTCATCACACTTGGGTTATCCTGCCGTCAGGCGGTCCCGCAGTCGGCCCAAATTCCAAAGTCTTGGTCCGGCGTCGGTTGCTGTCACTTCCTCCCTGACGTCAGTGCGCCAGGGGTATATGAGAGGCATCCGATGCCATTTTCTTCAGTCTTTCTTGCCGTGCGGTGCCTGAAGCAGAAGCAGTTTGCAACTGCCGGTCGGCCGACACCTGAGATTTTCAAATCGAGTTTCAGTCCGAAGTCTTCAAAGCTAAGTACCCCATTGGGGAACCTTTTCTTGCCTCAGTCCGATGTCAGAAAAAGTTAACAATTGCATTTCTTGTGGGAAGCAAATACCTCATAAGGACTTTCATTCTTTTTGTATACCTTGCCTAGGCCCAGACCACGACGTCACTGGTTGTCGGTTTTGTGCTAGGTTCAATAAGCGAACTATAAAGCGACGCTTTGATTTCGCACGACACTACTTCAGTAGAAAATTTAATTACACTATGCCGTTGGAGCAACCGACTACCGGCGTGCATAAAAAACGCAAAGATAAAGACAGGCAGCCTAGATCCAAGCCAGACTCCGAGGCCTCGGCTGGGCCGGTCGCCGGTTCTCCGGTTTTCAGTGAGGTGCCTATGCAGCCCCTGGCTACCGCTGAATTGGATCCCCAGACCGCTTCGGATTCCCCAGCAGAGAGTTCTAGGCCGACGCAGCCATTTTCTTTAGGCCCTACCGACGACATTGCAGAAGGAGAAGCCGGTGCTGTAGAAACACCTTCGGTTTCTGAAGGTGTCTTCAGACTGACTACTTTCACCATAAAATCTTATGCTAAGCTTAAGACACCTCTAAAACCAAAAAAGATTACACTTCAGTCTCCAGGTCAAGGCCCTGTGCCTAAGAAACAGATGCTTAAAATGGCTGAAGATTTGATTTCTTTGATCAGGGGTTCCCACCCCCCCCCCGACAAAAGGCCTAGACAAGAGGAGGATTATGCCTCCTCTGATCAAGTGTCTGTTTCCTCAGGCTCCTCTGAGGAACAGGATTACTCCTTTCCCCCTTATGAAGATTCTGATGCTGAAGACTCCATTCCCTCAGCTTCTCCCCCTGAAGATTATTCCTTTGGGGAAACCTTACATACCATGAGGGAACATTTCCACTGGGAAGGTCAGGACTACTCTGACTCAAAGAAAAGGCTCCGAGAGTTTATTTTACTCCCCCAGCACAGACCACTTGCTATCCCCGCAGTTTTAGACATTGTGGATGATGTTTTCTTAGAATCTAGTCTAAATCCAGATTCTCTGCCTCCTGCTCCAGCCAAACCAGATAGATACTATAGAGTGCCTGACTCACACAAATTCCTATACAAAAGCCCTGTTGCTGATCCAGAGACAGTCTCCCAGGGTCCCAAAGGGGCTAAGGCTTCTATGGCTAAAAATCCTGTACCCTCTGAAAGGGACTCCAGAGCACTAGATAGGTGGGGGAAGAAGGTTTACACCTCAGCTACTGTAGCTATGAGAGCACTAAATTGACAATTTCACATGCTTAAATACCAGCAATTTCTAATGTCTCAAATAAAATAAAAGATGGGCATGCACCCTCAACAGTCTGAATTCAAGGAAATGCAGAATCTGTTGCATGCAGCTTAACAGGTGGGCAAACATACTTTACAATGTGGTTTTGATGCCTTGGAAGCTTCCTCTAGAGCAGCTGTTACTGGGTCTGTTATACGTAGGCATGCTTGGTTAAAGGAACAATCTCTGCCTGATCATGTTAAAGCAAAGTTACTAGATGCACCCTTACAGCAGGATGTCTTATTTGGGGTTAAAGCAGAGGAGGTTTTAAAGAAAATGGAGTATAAGGCAAAATCTATGCAGACGGTCAAAGATTTCTTACAAGTACAGCCCCCACGCTTCAGCAGAAATTGGCCAACAAAAAATTGGTCCTTTCGAGCTTCTGACAGACCACAGAGGGGTAAATACAGGCACCCAAGGGGCAGAGGACAAGCACAAATCCCTTACAAACCTCACCAATAGCCACTGCAACACAGAAGGGAGGAAAAGACAGGTCCCAAACTACTAGAAGGCAAACACAATGACTTAAACCTCAAACTGCCAAGCAAAACTCTCTTGGCAGCTCCCTTGGGAGGAAAATTAGCACTTTTTGCAGACAACTGGCGCATCGTCACAAAGGACAAATGGGTCCTAGACATTATCTCACAGGGATACAGATTCCATTTCCACACCTTGCGAAGGATAAAAGGAATGCCAAACCTGCCACAAAATCAATGGGCAGAGGCACAAAAACAAATTACAGCTCTCATGGACATGAGAGCCATTCAACTGTACCTACACAGGAGCAAGGCCAAGGATTTTTCTCAAGGCTCTTTCTAGTCCCCAGAAAGGACAATGCTTGGAGACCCATTCTGGACCTTTCAATTTTAAACACCTTCTTGCAAGTGCCCAAATTCAAGATGCTTACACTACAGCAGCTTCTTCCCATGTTGGGCAAGAAAGCTTGGCTAGTAACGTTGGACCTCAAGGAGGCATACCTGCATGTCCCTATCAGAGAAAATTGCAGAAGATATCTCCATTTCATTGCAAGTTCAACCCATTACCAATTCCCTGCACTGCCCTTTGGCTTATCTACTGCGCCCAGGGCCTTCACAAAATGCCTGGCACCAGTAATTGCATACTGCAGACAAAGAGGAATTCAAATATACCCATACCTGGACTACTGCCTCATCCAAGCAGAAAGCAAGTACATTCTCTTACAACACCTGGCTTTTGTAAAACATCTTCTAAGTTGCCTAGGGTACACAGTAAACGAAAGAAATCAAAACTAGTGCCCTCACAAAATATGACATTCCTGGGTGCCAGCTTGAATACAACAGCCCAGATGGCTTATCTGACGCCAGACAAACAACTACAATTAACTCAATAAAGTATATGTAAAAAGTATATGTAAAAAACACCCGATAGCTAAAGAGAGAGCCTGTAAAAACGGAACAAACAAGGTAATAAATACCAGGTTCTCTCACCACGAAAATGCAAGGTTTCAATAACAGATCACAAACAGCTACTAAAGTTCAGTAGTATGTCCCAACAAAATCAGCAAAAACAGGCTAGTAAAGATTCGGCAATAGTCCAATAATAGTGCAAAAAAGAAATTTATTGAGTGAGCGCTTTCGCGTAGCACCTACTATGCTTCATCAGACAATATAAAATCTTATAAAATCACTGCTTATATATCAAAAAAGGGCGCCAAAACTAATAATCATAATAGATTAATTGGGTAAAATACTTTCAATTAAACACAATTGGGTTGAATTCACATTCAGTTATATGCAGGCTAGAATAACATATTCAAGTTTATATAAACAGCAAGAAATGTCAACTGATTAATACTATAAATCTCATTCAAATTAGGTTTAATTCTCATTCAATTATATGTAGACTAAGATAACATATTTACTTTATGTGAACAGCAGGAAATATCAACTGATTTTTACTATAAATCACATTCAAAAGATGCTATTAACTAGAATATTGTAACTGTTGTAAATGACTAAAATATATCATTATTAATAAAATATATGGATTAAAAACTTTCATTAGTTAATAAAACATTAAATAAAATAAATAAATAAATGGATGATAGGATGGAAAAAGAGGAAAATGGGAAGGAAAGGAGGGAGAAGGAAAGGGAGGAAGAAAGATAGAAGGGGGGGGGAAGGGGGAGCAAGCACATCACCAATTTTACTAGTTTTACCAGTTGTAAGTAAATGAAATACCTGCATGTCCCTATCAGAGAAAATTGCAGAAGATATCTCCGTTTCATTGCAAGTTCAACCCATTACCAATTCCCTGCACTGCCCTTTGGCTTATCTACTGCGCCCAGGGTCTTCACAAAATGCCTGGCACCAGTAATTGCATACTGCAGACAAAGAGGAATTCAAATATACCCATACCTGGACTACTGCCTCATCCAAGCAGAAAGCAAGTACATTCTCTTACAACACCTGGCTTTTGTAAAACATCTTCTAAGTTGCCTAGGGTACACAGTAAACGAAAAAAAATCAAAACTAGTGCCCTCACAAAATATTGACATTCCTGGGTGCCAGCTTGAATACAACAGCCCAGATGGCTTATCTGACGCCAGACAAACAACTACAATTAACTCAATACTTCAGAACAATGGCAACAAAGACCCAACTCCCTGCAAGAAAAATTCTGCAGGCCTTGGGCTTCATGGCATCTTGCATACTACTAATACCATTTGCAAAACTGCATATGAGGAAATTACAATGGTACCTAAAAAGCGTATGGACTCAACACAGCCACAGCTTGGAAACAATGATACCTCTCATTCCCTGCCTTCAACAGGAGTTTCTATGGTGGTCACAGGCATGTCACCTCAACAAGGGTCAGCCTTTCACCCTACCCCCAGCCAGGCAAACTATGACAACAGATGCATCGGACTATGCCTGGGGGGCACACATGGCAGGACGGTGCGTTCAAAGCATATGGACTGCAGATCAAAGGAATCTGCGCATCAATCAAAAAGAAATGCTAGCTGTACAAAATGCTCTGACAGCCTTCAAGGACCTCTTACATCCAGGACAGCTTATCATAAGGACAGACAACACCACAGTAATGTGGTACATAAACAAACAAGGGGGTAGACACTCCTACTCTCTATGCAGGCAAGCAATGGCCTTGTGGAATAAAGCACTGGCTTACCAAGTTCAATTACAAGCTCAATTCCTGCCAGGAAAAAAGAACACATTGGCAGATGACCTAAGCAGAAACATCATGGATCCCCACAAGTCGAAACTGGATCCACAAGTATTTGCAATGATAACTCAAAAATGCGGGCTCCCAGACATAGACCTGTTTGCCAGCCCTCAAAACTATCAGCTAACAAAATTTTGCTCAAGGACTTTTCACCATCAAGCTTGGAAAGTGGACGTACTCTCATTCAGTTGGAAAATGCTGACAGTATATGCCTTTCCTCCATTACTCCTTCTCACAAAGATGCTGCTGAAAGTCAGGATGGAGAGACCCCGAATGATACTCATTGCCCCAGACTGGCCATGCCAGCACTTGTACCCACTATTAAGGAATATGGCCCAGGGCCCACCATGGATTCTACCACAAATTACCCATCTGCTCACACAGCAAGACAGTCAGATTCTACACAGCCAGCTCAAAACCTTAAACTTGGCTGCATGGCAAATCACCTAAGCAACCAGCCAACTCCTCTCTCACAAGCTGTTATGGATGTTATTCTGGAGGCCAGGAGGCCCAGCACCAGGAAAGCCTACTCAGACAAATGGAAAAGGTTTTGCTCCTGGAACCAAGCTAAAGGCCAAAATACCCTTCAGCCTGACATACCTCAGATTCTGCAATATTTAACTGAGATGTTACACAAAGGGCTTTCTTTTTCATCTGTTAAAATCCACACCTCAGCTATTTCTGCTCACTACAACACGGATCCTCCCTTATTTTCACATCCACTCCTAAGGCAGTTTCTCAGAGGGGCCAAAAACATTAAGCCTCCCAGGAGAGCACCAACACCTACTTGGGACCTCAACTTTGTTCTGGAAAAACTTACGCTACCTCCTTTTGAGCCAGCTTTCTCAGCTGACTTAAAGTTTATATCATGGAAGACTGCCCTGCTGCTAGCAATTACTTCAGCTAGAAGAGTTTCAGAGCTTCAGGCACTAATGGCAGTAGAGCCTTTCCTCATTTTTCATCAAGGCAGAGTTTCTCTACGAACTAACCCCTCCTTTATGCCTAAGGTGGTATCCAGTGTGGCTCTAAATCAAACCATCCATTTACCCACCTTCTTTCCAAATCCACAGAACAAAGGAGAAAGACTCCTGCATTCCTTGGACATTCACAAGCAGCTACATTACTACTTGGATAAAACTAAGGTTTTCAGAAAATCTGACCAGCTTTTTGTATTCTATGCTACAGCATCACAAGGAAAGGCTTATCTCAAAACAAACCATTTCCAAATGGGTAGGACATTGCATATGTTTTTGCTACACCCACCATGGAAAACCAGTTCCTGCTAGCATAAAGCCCCACTCTACCAGGGCAGCAGCTACATCTACAGCCTTCCTCAGGGGGGTGCCAACTAAGGATATTCTGGAAGCTGCAACTTGGAGTTCAGTACACACCTTCACCAAACATTACCACTTACCACTTTACTCTAAGACTAGAGCTGGCTTCACCACTGCAGTTTTGCAGGGCCTTCTAGCCTCCTCTAACCCTGTTTGACTCCACCTCCCTTCCTTAGCTTTGGGATTCTACCCAAGTGTGATGACCGCAGCAGGGTAACACGAAGAATATAGTACAGTTTTGTACCTGCCATAAATGTAGATGTTCGAGTGTATACCCTGCTGCAGTCCAGGTTATCCTCCCTCCATCCCCTCTCTAAAACCTTTCTATACCTTAAAATCTGTTGCAACCTTTGTGGTGTATTTGCTTATAGCTGGAGGGATATTTTGTTTATGCTACACTTTTTATTATTGGTACTATCTACTGACCACCATTTGTGGGGAGGGGGGGCACCTAACATCTGGGGCAAGAAAAACTGAAGAAAATGGCGTTGGATGCCTCTCATTATACCCCTGGCGCACTGACGTTAGGGAGGAAGCGACAGCAACCGACGCCGGACCAAGACTTTGGAATTCGGGCCGACTGCAGGACCGCCTGACGGCAGGATAACCCAAGTGTGATGACTGCAGCAGGGTATACACTCGAACATCTACATTAATGGTAGGTACAAAACTGTACTTTTCTTTAGTTTTGCAGAACGCATCTGATTTTTTGTGTATTTTCTGTGCTGTCCATATATGCTTCTTGATCTCTTAGCTCAAGAAATGTGCAAAGCCTTAAATAAGGGGAAGGTCCCCTGTTATAAATGTTCCTCTTATAAACTTAGAAAGCTGTTAGAATAACAGGATTTATGCTGTCATGCATTGACTTCGATAGCATATACTAATAGAAGAAAAGTCTGGCAGCCAGACGTTTTTCTGTTGGTATGTGTTTGATTTTACAGCAGAACATTGATTGGGTTGTCCAGTCAACGTGCACATTTGTGAATACTAACACTCTACCATTGTGTAATTATTATTATTTCTTGGCCCACAGTGTCTTTATACAAGACATGTACTACATGTAGAATTATAGCAGCTCTACTTTATTACTTAGTCCACAGTTTGTTATATAAGATGTATTACATGTGGAATTATAGTAGCAGTGATCATTGAACTGTTATGATGTTTATTTACACAACTGTACTGTTTCAACTCATTATTTCATAGCCAGCAGTTTCTTTGGCCAAGTTATTCAGAGCAGATGCATAACTACATTGTAAGTGCTTGTTCTTAGCTTATTCTTAGCCCACACTTTCACTGACCAAGGCATGTATAACTACAGTATGACTATTACTTCTCAGCTCCAAGTCATGTACAATGCATTTGCTTGTTCTTCATTTATTCATAGTTTCATTGTCCAAGTCATATGCATCATGTGTGTAATTACAGTGTAACTGCTTGTTTTCAGCATTTTATTTCTTGTCTCAAGCTTGCATTTTCCTGGTAATGTATATTGCATGTGTAACTACAGTGTAAGCTACTTGTTCTCAGCTCATTAAGTATGTCCTCAGATGTACTGTCCATATCATATAAAACACAATTTACTAGAGTTTAACACGTTGTTCTCTGCTCTTTTACTTATTCCATGGTTTCATTGATGGAGTCATACAACCTCAGTGAATCTGCTTGGCCTGCAGCTTACTGTATGATAGCCCACAGTTTCATCGGCAGAGTTATGCAAATATATTGCAGTTACTCCATGTACAACTCATGACTTTCATTGACAGTGTAGGACACTGCTTTTGTCTTTCTCATGTAATAGATTAAATACCTCCTTTTAATTTATGCAATTTGCTAAACATCCTCTGTTACTAGATGTCTCAAAGCTGTAAGAGGACATTGTGGTGTTTGCTGCTCGTGAAAGGCATTACTCTTTTATTTATTTATTTATTTATTTATTTATTTGCATTTGTTAACCGGGTTGGTCCAGCTGGGTAAGAATTACCCTTTTTCAGTGGAGAAGCCCCAAACAGACATACAAATACATACGAATAGAGACAAATTAACAATATTACAGAGAAAAACACTATTATGGGTACAATGGATAAGAACAATGAAAGTTACTCTTTTACTAAAACATTCACTTATGAACCTGCTGTAATTTGTTCATACTTGCTTTAAGTGGATGCATGTAAAGCAGTTTACACATTGTAAGAAATGCCTCGCTTTTCCAACATGCATTTAGTACATGGTAACAAACTTTATTATACTTTAGAACTAACATGGTAAAACATTTTGGGATGAAATGTATGGAAATATATACCCAGATAGATAAGCTTTTTCTTCTTGGGAAAGTATTCATATTTTTTATTTATTTAAATTTGTTAACCAGGGTAGAGCACTGATCACAAGTGAATAATTTCAGTTTTGGCCTGGGATACACAACAAGAGAACACAGAGTATTGAAACAATGTAGGGAATGGTGCATTGGTAAAACAGTTTTTGAGTGGTATGGTACATTTTGAGTAAGAATTATAACAAAATTGCTACATACAATATATACAAGAAGGCAGCTCTAGGCTGTTGATCAGAGGGAACTGTAGAGGGATGGACAATACATTTATAGAGCTGGTAAGTGAGAGATTATGTAATGTTGCCTGGATGAGGCAGTGGCATTTGCTTGCTTCTTGAAGTGTGTTTAAGCTGATGTGGGAAAATTGAGGAGAAGGATGCTTGTTTGAGATGGCAGGGAAGAGATTCCCAGAGTTTGGGGCTGAGAACTGAGACGCTATGATCTTTAAAAGAAAATAAGTTATTTTCAGAAATATTAATCAACATCATCCTTAGATAGACCTCCATCCTCCCTTTTTTTCCTTCGGGCCTCATCTTATCCCCCTTATCTGTAATTCCCCTAGTTCTTTTGGACTGTTAATTTTGTGACAAATACTTTTCCTCTTTAATTTCTACCTCCAACATAACTCTTGATTGATCACAAACAATACAACCCCCTATGATATCTTTTCCTTCCCTTGTGCAAGCACTAACATCTAGCTTCCTTATACTAACGCCCTTTCATTCAGTGACAGTCGTGTGTATATATTGTATATAGTTAATTCAAATAGGTTTTAGGCGTACTGATACACTTCCATAATCCTGCAAAATAAGTACTTGCCAATAAATTTTGCTACCTTTCTATCTGTTAATCTCCTAATCACTTGTTTAATGAAGGTTAATATTTCTTTTTGTTATATAGGACTGATTGTATGTGTGCCTAAGCAGGTTGTATGAAATGTATTCACTTATTTGTTTTGAACCTATTTGCATTGTGTGACTTGTAATTGATTCTGTATTTGTGTCTTTAAAAATGCTAATAAAAATCAGATTGCGAAAAAAAGAACTGAGACGCTATGATCTTAGCTGCGAAGATTGGAGCTGGGATCTTGTAAGAGGAAAAACGAGATGTCGATTCCTAAGGTTCCCGGTAGTTGGGGGGTTTACGAGTATGGATGTCAGAAGTGGGAAATTTTAATGTCTAAAAGTTTTGTGTTCCTGACAGCCTAGGAGTATGTTGTGATATGAACACAACATTGATGGGTACAGCTGAGTGCATATGAATGCAGGCAGCTAAAAGTATATAGTCTTCCTACTCTAGAGGAGAAGTACACTGAGAGGTGGCAGGTTTGGATAATGTTATCAAAAAAAGAACTGCATATTCTGAATTGTATTCCATGTGACTTGCTTAAGGACTGATAGTGACTTTAGTGTAGCTTCCTAAGTGCTTCTTGTTGACGTGCCTATTTTGTGTGTGTTGACATACTTGTTACCCTACGTGAAGAAACACTGAAGTCTGTGTAAGTAGCTAAGCAAAGCATGTGCCTTTCATCTGAAGTAGTGTGTGGCATTATAGACAAGATGGGGTTTGTCTGTGTGGTGCATGTCTGAACAAAACTCCCACTAGCCAGTAGTAAACTGCTAATACTCAGCCCCACTGGATTCTTCCAATATTAGCTGAGGCCAGTCTTAGAATTTAAGAGGCATCCAGCGTGTCTCAGCCATCACCATTCCACCGGGGGTCTTTCTTTTATGCCCTACCCACCATTCCATCCTCCAAGTGACTAGTGGTAGCGTCCATAGGTGGGCATGCAATGGGTGATGTAGAGGCTTATCTGTCCATGCCTGCTACTGCTCATCCTTATCCACCCACCACTAGGACTATGCCTGCCAATCGATGACATCCCCAGTCTCCACTAGGGATCTTCACCAGAGATGCCAACATCACTGCCATCTCTCCCTGCTGCTCTGTCAGTTGCCCGAGCTACTAATCAAACCCTGGGCCATAGTCAGGGCTTTATCCCCTCTGTGTACCACAGCAGCCAGTAAAGTATAGCGCAGATGACAAAACTGTAATATCCCTTCTGTTACCAGTTTCATATTATGGACTGACAAACTGGAAAGTTGTCATATTTCTTATAAATGTGATTAATGAGTGTTCAGCTGAAAGCAGCTTCTTGCCTTTTCACCAGTACATAGCAGGACTGCTGAACTCCTTATGATTTTTACCATTTTTTTTTCATTTTTGTTGTTCTACTAATGTTCAAATATGGCATGGTGGTGCAGCGGTTAGCATTGTCGCCAAACAGCAAGAGGTTCTCCCGTTCGATTCTCGGCTGGAGCACCTTCTGTGTGTAGTCTGCATGTCCTCCCCATGATCAAATGATGTCTAAAGACATGCAGGTAGGTGTGTACGTGAATGGGTGTGCCTTCTTTGAAGCTTGGGCGTTGGGCTGGCAGCTCGGCACCATAAAAATCCACTGCCAATCATTAGTGGACCAGAGTTCCGCTGTGGCGACCCCTAACTGGGAAAAGCCGAAAGAGACTAATGTTCAGATATCCAGGGCATTTTCTAGTCAAAGTAGAAATGTTTACATTTGCTTTTTGTCACTTGTTCTAAAATTAATCTCTCATTAATACTGTTTACACTTTGCTGCTTTGAAGCATATTTCTGATTCAGCTGCCAGTTATTAAAGATGATATGATGGCAACTAAATAAAGCTGACAGTATCTACATATCATAGGAAAAGGTCATGATTCACTTTTTCCTTAGGATATCCTGGATGAACTTATTTTTTGGGAGCCCCCAAAGGCTTATTTTTGCTTAGGTTTATTTTTTTTCCTTTTCGAATCTTAAATCTGTTTTTTACACTGTGACTTTGTTCCCTAAAACAATCCTAGAAAGTCATATTAACCCCCTACCTCCCTGCACTCATGCACATGATTAATTAAATTAGATGACTTAAGTGCCGTTCTGTACTGTATGAGCAGTCAGTGTGCATGAATGCTTTGTCTGGTTTTCCACAACAGCTGAGCATCTAGCTTCTGCAGTGTACTAACCCCCCCCCCCCCTCCCATGTTAGTTTCCATTTTGTATTCTCTGACTCATTTGAACTAAAGCTGGCAGCATGACAGGTTAGTGCTACTGGGCAGCTGTTTTACATTCTTTGAGTCATTCATACTGAAGTTGGCATCATGAAGCGTTGCTAGTACCAGACGACACAGGAACTAAATAGAACTGATGTACTTAAAGAGAGAAATGGACAGGCACAAAAAAATGACATGTTGTTTTCTCTGGTAAGAGGGGGGAGAGGGGGGAGAGGTCGGAGAGGAAGGAAAGAGGACTGCGATGATTGGAGTCCTCAGTCTGACACATCAGAGTGTGCGTTTAGAATTGCTTGCAATGAAAACAACATTGACGGAGTAGTTAGTTTAAAATCATGTGATTTCCACTTGTGTTGCATCCTTGCAATAACTTGTATTTCAGTGACTGATAACACTCTTCTTGGTTTAATGAGGCCATTCACAGGGTATATCCTGATAGCATTAGTTAATTAATAAATGCATTCACATTTCAGTTTTCATTAAGAGTAAATACTGAAACTACTCATTCAGATGTTATAAAGATAACATTAGCTATAATATGTACCTTTTTTTTACACTTTGCACTATATAGCATAGTGTCTTTATATTGTTGTGATGTTCTTTGTGTTTCACTGTTGCAGTCATTACATTTGGGTAATCCTGCTGGTAGGTTGCCCTCAGCTGGCCTGAATTCCAAAGTCTTGGGTCATGCGTCGGCTGGCGTCGCCCCTTCTCTGACGTCAGGTCATCAGGGGTATAAAAGAAGCAGACAACGCCATTTTTTTTCAGTCTTTCTTGCCACGCGGTGCAAGAAGCAGAAGCAGTTCGCAAGTGTCGGTCGGCCAACTCCTGAGATTTTCATGTTTGAGTTTCAGATCCGAAGTCTTCAATAAAGCTAAGTACCCTGTTGTGGAAACTTTTTTCTTGCTCCAGACCGATGTCAGAAAAAGTTAATAATTGTATTTCTTGTGGAAAGCAAATACCTCATAAGGATTTTCATTCTTACTGTATTCCTTGCCTAGGCCCTGATCACAACGTTACTGGTTGTCGGTTTTGTGCTAGATTTAACCAACGCACTATTAAGCATCGGTATGATTTTGCTTTAAACTTTTTTGGACGCCGGTTTAATTATCCTGAAATGTCGTCGGATAGCCATCCGACTACCGGAGTTTACAAAAAAATGCAAAGAAAAGGATAGAGAAAAACAACCGAGGCCCAAAACCGACGACAAGGCTTCTCCTAAGCCAGTCGCCGGTTCGCCGGTTTTCAGTGAGGTGCTTTCGCAGCCCCTGATGCCCGCTGCTTTAGAGTCGCAGGCTGCTACAGACTCCCACGTGGAGTTGGCCATGCCGCTGGATACTCAAGGTATTGGAGCCTCGGACGCTAATCCCTCAGATGGGTTCGGAGCCGCTGAGCAGGTACCGGCTTCTGAGGGTGTATTCAGACCTAAACATCTTTACATTAAAACGACTTCAGACTCAAAGGCAAAGACTAAAGCACCTTCTAAAGCAAGGAAACAAACTCAAGAGCCGCGTGGCAGGCCTCTATGCCCAAAAAACAGATGCTCAAAATGGCCGAAGACTTGATTACCTTGATCAGGGGTTCCCATCCCCCACCTGATAAGAGGCCTAGGCAAGACACTGACTATGAATCTTCAGATCAGGTTTCTGTTTCTTCTGATTCCTCTTCTGATCAGGAATATTCTCTTCCCCCCTATGAGGATTCTGATGCTGAAGAATCTATACCTTCAGCATCTCCTCCTGAGGACTATTCTTTTGGGGAAACCTTGCATACCATGAGGGAGCATTTCCACTGGGAAAGCCAAGATTTTTCTGAATCTAAAAGGAGGCTCAGGGATTTTCTTTTACTACCTCAGCACAGGCCTCTAGCCATTCCACCTGTGTTAGACATTGTAGATGATGTGTTTTTGGAGTCTTGTCTGACCCCTGACTCCTTACCCCCAGCTCATGTTAAGCCTGACAGGTATTACAGGGTTCCTGACTTGCACACATTTCTTTTTAAAAACCCTGCTGCTAACCCAGAAACTATTTCAGAGGGTCCAAAGGAAGTTAAGGCTTCCACTGCAAAAAACCCAAACCCTTCTGACAGAGATTCAAGGGCACTGGATAGATGGGGAAAAAAGGTTTACACATCTGCAACTTTGGCTATAAGGGCCTTAAACTGTCAATTTCATATGCTTAAGTATCAGCAACATGTCATGGGATTGCTTAAACAGAAAATGTTAAATTCTGAATGTGCAGAAAACAAGGAAATGCAGGATTTATTGTATGCAGCAGAACAAGTTGGAAAACATACTTTGCAATGTGGTTTTGATTCTTTGGAGGCCTCCTGCAAGGCCGCAGTTACGGGTTCTGTAATTAGGGGGCATGCTTGGTTAAAGGAACAAAATCTGCCTGATCATGTTAAAGTTAAATTACTAGATGCATCTTTACAGCATGATACTTTGTTGTTAGGGCAGAAGAGGTGTTAAAGAAAATGGAGGACAAAGGTAAATCTATGCAAACTGTCAAAGATTTTTTACAAGTACAGCCACCTAGGTTTAGTAGACACTGGCCTACAAAAAATTGGTCCTTTCCTGTGTCAGACAGACCTCAAAGGCGCAGATCCCAGGCGCAAGGTTCTTATAGGCCCAAGCAATGGGGTGCTTCTACCTCTAAAGCTAGAGAAGATAGATCACAAACATACAGAAAACAGTCCCAATGACTTCCCCCTGCCTGCACCAAGCACTTATCTTCTGGTAGCACCCTTAGGGGGAAAATTAGCACTTTTTGTTCAAAATTGGCACATCATAACCCAGGACAAGTGGGTTCTAAACATAGTGTCACAGGGCTACAAGTTCCATTTCCATACTCTGCCAAAGGCAAACGGCTGGCCAGATCTGCCAAAAAATCAATGGGCAGAGGCACAAAAACAAGTCTCATCCCTCATGGACATGGTGGCCATTCAGCAAGTAAGCAGAACAAGAGCAGGGACAAGGATTTTACTCAAGACTGTCCTTGGTACCCAGAACGGACAAGGCCTGGAGGCCGATACTGGACCTATCTATTCTGAACACTTTCCTGGATATTCCAAAATTCAAAATGTTGACTTTGCAGCAGCTTCTGCCCATGCTGACCAAGAATGCTTGGCTTGTGACTTTAGACATAAAAGAGGCATACCTGCATGTCCCAATCAGACAATCATGCAGAAGATACCTAAGATTCAAGGCTGGTTCTATGCATTACCAATTCTCTGCACTGCCCTTTGGCTTATCTACTGCGCCCAGGGTCTTTACAAAGTGCCTGGCACCAGTAATTGCATTCTGCAGACAAAGAGGAATACAAATATATCCTTACTTGGACGACTGTCTCATTCAAGCAGAGAACAAGGACATTCTTATTCAACATCTGGCATTTGTGAAAAGACTTCTAACATGCCTAGGGTACGCAGTCAGCAAAAAGAAATCAATACTTGTACCCTCACAAGAGATAATATTCCTGGGTGCAAGCTTGAATACAACTGCCCAGATGGCTTATCTCACACCAGACAAACAAAGGCAACTGACTACCTATTTCAAAATATTGGCAACAAAGGCCCAGTTATCTGCAAGAAAAATTCTGCAGGCTTTGGGCTTCATGGCATCCTGCATCCTACTAATTCCATATGCAAGACTGCATATGAGGAAACATCAATGGTACCTAAAAAATGTTTGGACTCAACATTGCCACAGCCTGGAAACAGTCATTACTCTCATTCCCTGCCTGCAACAGGAGTTTTGATGGTGGGCAAAGGCTTGTCACCAAAACAAGGGACAGCCATTCACATTACCTCCAGCCAGACAGACACTAACAACGGATGCATCAGACTATGCCTGGGGAGCCCACATGGCAGGAAGATGCATTCAGGGCACATGGCCCTCAAACCAAATGCATCTAAATATCAATCAAAAAGAGATGTTAGCTGTTCAAAATGCCCTGACAGCCTTCAAGGACCTACTTCATCCGGGACAACTACTGATAAAGAGAGACAACACCACAGTCATGTGGTATATAAACAAGCGGGGGGGGGGGCACACATTCTTACCCCCTTTGCAGATTAGCCATGACCCCGTGGGACACAGCTTTGACTTACCAAGTACATCTGCAGGCACAATTCCTGCCAGGAAAGGAATATACTCTGGCAGACGAACTAAGCAGAAATCTCATGGATCCCCACGAGTGGAAGCTGGATCCTCAAGTCTTCAGCATGATAACAAGGAAATGGGGACGCCCGGACATAGATCTATTTGCCTCCCCTCTCAATTACCAACTAAAAAGATTCTGCACAAGGACTTATCATAGACAAGCATGGAAATTGGACGCCCTATCTTTCAGCTGGAAAAAACTATCAGTATATGCCTTTCCTCCACTGCCTCTCCTCCCCAAGGTGCTCCTAAAGGTCAGACAGGAGAAGCCAAAGATGATACTGATTGCCCCAGACTGGCCACGCCAGTACTGGTATCCAGTACTAAGAAACTTACCTCTATACCCAGCTTGGACCTTACCTCAATTACCTCGACTACTGTCCCAGCAAAACAGTCAGATCATGCACAGCCAACTCAGGACATTAAACTTGGCAGCATGGTAGATAATGTAGTCATACAAAAAACAAACTCAGTAAAGCTGTGATGGACATCATTCTGGAAGTCAGAAGGCCAAGTACTAGAAAGTCTTATGCTGGAAAATGGAAGAGATTCTGTATCTGGAACCAGGCACAAGGAACTGATACAGCAGTACCAAATATTCCTAAGATTTTGCAATACTTAACTGAGATGCTGGACAAAGGCCTATCTTTTTCTTCAATTAAAATTCATGCCTCTGCCATTTCGGCTCATTACAATACAGAGCCACCACTTTTTTCTCACCCTTTATTAAAGCAGTACCTCAGAGGAGCCAAAAATGTAAGGCCCCCAAGGAGTCTACCAATACCTGCATGGGACTTCAACTATGTCTTGGAAAAGCTCACCCTGCCTCCTTTTGAGCCAGCTGCTACTGCTGATATGAAGTTTCTGTCTTGGAAAACAGCTCTGCTCTTAGCAATTACTTCTGCAAGATGAGTTTCAGAGCTACAGGTGCTCATGGCTGTGGAACCTTTTCATTTTTCATCCAGACAGGGTCTCCCTGAGGACAAACCCAACATTTATGCCTAAAGTAGTGTCCAGTGTGGCTCTTAACCAAGCCATCCATCTGCCGACCTTTTACCCAAATCCACAGAACAAGGGGGAGAGGATTTTGCATTCTTTGGACGTACACAGACAACTTAGATTCTACTTGGACAGAACCAAAGCTTGCAGGAAGACAGAACAATTACTAGTGGCATATGCTGCAGGATCACAAGGAAAGCCTATCTCAAAACAGACTATTTCTAAGTGGTTAGACCATTGCATTCGTTTCTGCTACTTACACCATGGCAAGCCAGTGCCTAAGGGCATTAGGCCTCATTCCACCAGAGCTGCAGCCACCTCAGCAGCCTTTCTCAGGGGAGTACCAACCACAGACATTTTAGAGGCAGCTACTTGGAGTTCAGTGCACACCTTTACAAAGCATTATCATCTGCCACTCTACTCTTAAGTCCAGGGCAGGCTTTGCCACTGCAGTTCTGCAGGGCCTCATAGCCGCTCCTACTGCTGTCTAGTTCCAGCCTTCCAACCATAGCTTTGGGATTCTACCCAAATGTAATGACTGCAACAGTGAAACATGAAGAACATAGTACAGTTGTGTACACTTACCGTAAATGTAGATATTCGAGTGTATTCACTGTTGCAGTCCAGGTTACCCACCCGCCTCTTTTGGATCTTATCTTTCCTTCTCTCACTTATACTACCTATGTGGTGTATTTGCTTTTAGATGAAGGTAAAATTTATATTGGTGTATTTCTGAAATATATATATATATATATATATATATATATATCAATTTTGGCTACCCTTTTTGGGGGCACCTGACATCTGGGGCAAGAAAAACAGAAGAAAATGGCGCCAGCTGTTTCTTTTATACCCCTAACAACCTGATGTCAGGGAAGGGGTGACACCAGCTGACGCAGGACCCAAGACTTTGGAATTCAGGCCGGCTGAGGGCAACCTGCCAGCGGGATTACCCAAATGTAATGACTGCAACAGTGAATACACTCGAACATCTACATTTATGGTAAGTGTACACAACTGTACTTTACGTGACCTGTAACTTCCTATGCTTACTTTTATGTACAGTATATGCAGACTATGTAAACAGAGTTGGGGATTAGGTTACATAACAATATATATTTTTCAGTCTGGTCTATGTCTTGTACTTAAGTTTTATTGAATTTTTCTTCCCAGACCTATCATATTCTTTGCAGACTTAGCAAGATCAAAGCAGTATTATTATTATATGTTCTTTCCATGTTTGTTAGACAGAGTTGGGTGCTGATAGAAGTAGAATACAAACCAAAAACTCCACAAGTATTACATGGAGTCTTGTTACAGTTCTTGTTTGGTACTAATCTGCTTGTTCTCCAGTCTGTTCATGTTATCTGTGTGTT
Source organism: Protopterus annectens (assembly GCF_019279795.1). Taxonomy (NCBI): domain Eukaryota; kingdom Metazoa; phylum Chordata; order Ceratodontiformes; family Protopteridae; genus Protopterus; species Protopterus annectens. The sequence goes on along the minus strand of NC_056746.1, from coordinate 992,795,266 downwards.
GGAGTTGCTTGGCAGTATGAACTATTGTTTTTTTGTGCTAGCTGTATACAACTGTAGCTGTATTTTGTAGCATGGAAATCAAGTACAGTGCTAGCCTGCTGGCATGGAGGGGTTGGCTACAGACTGTGTTACTGGTGGCCTGGTTAACATAATGAATCCGTGTCATCACAGCACAGGCCAGAAGGGGAAAAATGAGCATCTGATGAATTGCTTTCCATCCCTTGAAGGCAGAACACCTGGCAGATGATAGACAACTCCAAAGCTGATAAATTGAGGGTGGGCATAGCTGGATTCCCTGAACAGGCATGCTTACACACACACACACACACACACACACACACACACACACACACACACACACACACACACACACTCACACACGTCTGTGCCTGGTATGTTGACATCTGCATTTCCATGTGTCATAGGTTCAAACGTAAGTGCTAAGGTAGTTGCCCTTGTGTACCATTTTAAGCCTAGCCAGTTTCCCTTTTTGTGCTGAAAATAACCAGTACCATTTGGTTAATCATTGGCCTTACCCATCCCATGGTTGGTTATTATATGTCACCCCTAATAAGAATAACTGAGATCATACCCTAGATAATTTGAGTGACTCATGCATGGGATAAAGCATTTAGGAGCTATCTCTGTCTGTTAGTAGTACTGGGGGCAGTCCTGGGGTAAATTTTCTGTTTCCCATCCATAGATCTAAATTGTAATTGAAAATGGACAAGGATGAACTTTGTTTTATGTGGATGGGGAGTCTGTTCCACAGCAGTAGTATTGTCTGCGAAATAAACCTGTCCCTCTAACTGATGTTGCAGAAGACGTTTAGATCTCTAGACCGAGTATTTTTGATGACATTTGACTTGCTGATGTGCAGTAAATCCTTCAGTAATGGGTCAGAGGATGCCTTGTATGCCAGGCACACATCACTACTTAGCAGTCTGTAGGATACAGAGTCCAGTGACAAGACTTTGAGTCAGTCCATGTAGACATGTTGATTAGGCGTTGTATCCTTTTAGCAAGGTATCTGCCATTTGTAATTTCTCCAAGTCCTTTGGGTTTCTAATACCATGATGGGCATAGACCCCACTCCTAAGTCAAAGTACGATTAAAGTTGATGAAATTAGTAGTTTCGCTCTTTGATGTCAGGCAAAAGTGCTTTTTGCAGCACCAGCAATTTGCCCAGTAATGACTCCTTCTGCAATTTCGTATGGTGTTACCTGAATTGGTAACATCTAAATACGATTGTAAATTCTTTTTTTTGTAAGACCCATTGCTCCTACTACTATTGGAACTGTGTGGGTATCTTTCTTTCACATGGCTCTCATTTCTGCCTGCAGATCCAGGTATTTTATGACTTTGTGTCTCTGTACACAAGACACTGTAGTCACTGGATGTGGCGATTTCAATGATCAATGCTACTTTTGTCTTCTTTTCTTGGACCACTATATCCAGTTTTTCTAGCATCTATCTTTTGAACTGTTGGTATTGGGTGATCCCATGTGATATAAACTTCATCATTTTCTATGATTCTTTGTGGCTTATGGTTCCAGTGTTTTTCACCCACTTCGATACCATAATGTTTGCACACTCTCCAGTGTAACAGTCTCGCCACATTATTATGCCTTTCAGTATACAGTCCCTCTGCCATTAGTGCATCGCAACCAGCAACAAGGTGTGTGACTGTTTCCAATTTGGTTTTACAAAACCTACATATGTCTGTTTCTCCCATATGTTCAATGGACTTTGTAAAGCAGTGTGTACATAGCCCACTATCTTGGGCTGCCAATATTAACCTTTCATTTCTTGGTTTGAATTCACCTCTCCTTAACCATTCCTGCATTCATTCTTGATAAACATCAGACTCTTCCAGAAGTTTTCTATACTTGCAACTGCATTTGTTTTTTCCACATTTCTTGCCTTCTCATCTGGTCCTTCACCTTATATTCTTTCTTCTGTTTTTTGGCACATTCAGTTGCTGCCTGTTTTTATCCACTTCTGGTATCATTGTGGGTATTCCAGTTGTTGCATGTGTTTGGACAGATGCATGTCAAAGGGGGCATTATATTCACTGATTGGCCTAATGAGTAAATGGAGACAATGGCGCCCCTAGATCTAGACACAATCCCTTTGTTTATAAGCTGTGTAATGTAGAAGGACTTTCTTACAACAGTAATCCTGTGTTGGTCAAAAGTTAGGTCACTGTCCACATAGGTTCCTTAATCCCGAACAATTGGATCATGGATACATAAGGAAAGGAATGCTACACCCTTGGTATGATGACTGAGACCACTCCCTGACCACCATTATTGCACCATGTAAGCTATACAATCTCCTATAAAGGGTGAGGAATGCCTTAATATGGGGTGGATAGTCTGTGTTAATCAGAAGAGGATGAATAGGGCTGTATGAGGAATGTACTTGAATATCTGGCACCCCTTCCCCCCACAAATTAAATTAAAAAAATGAAATGTATAAAAGTTTCAAAGTGACAGTTTTTGTCAGATAAAGAAACTGATCTCCCAGCAAGCGTACTTTTCACATGAGCCCTCGAGCCCTTCTTGTGAAAACATGCACATGACACCTATACCTCAGTTCTAGCTTGAGGAAGCAATAGCTGCTTGATCAGTTATTGACCACAATAATTTAGTTACTGATGCCCTTAAAGGGAAGGTTCCCTTAACATTTAGTGAGGCTGTTTTGGTCAGGTGTGGTTGGTTTGTCTGTTTTTATGTAGGTTGAATTCTGGTACCTTAAAATTGTAAAAAGAAGATTTGAAAAAATAACATTGGAGAGAGGGAGAGATATATAACCCATTTTCAGTAATGCTGTCTTTTTTTTCTAGTCAATTTAAAAAAAATGCATATCTGAGATTGTTTATGTTGTAGAAATGGCTGGATCATAGTTTAGGAAAGGTCAGTGTGTAAGTGTTCTCTCAGGGGTGCAGAGCTTGTCTGGTCCTTCCAGAAGTTTAGCCCTGAAAGGATGACAGTAAGGGTCTAAGTCCCTAAATAAGCTACTTTTTCATATTTGTTAAAATTCAGTAATCTAACAGAACTCCTTTCAGCCACAGCACAATTCACAGACGGCAAAGAAAATGCGGAGTACGTAAAATTAATAAAATGCATAATAGAAGCTAACAGTCGTAAAAGGCAAAAACAGAAGAATACACTGAATCAAATAGTAAACAAATCTATTTCGATGTCACATCTACAGAAAACTTGCACAGTCAAGGTAAGGCATATTCCATTTCAAAACTGATACAGTGTAGAATAGTGCATTCATAAAACAAAAGCTATATGTAAAACTTTATTAAATCTTTGAGAAGGCATAGGCATCTGATTTTCTTTAACTTTTCTGGTAAAGGCGGACTTCAAATAACAGTAGAATGAACATAGCATTTATAAGTGACTCAGTACCTCCAGTAATCAAGCAGTTATTTTCCCCCTGAAAAAATGTAAGTTTGGAAGAGTCTCTAATGTTGTTGGGAGGCAATCCCAAGTGACAGGGCTTGAACAGAGCCTCTGTTTATTTGCATGCCTGTGAATTACAGTGACTCTACTCACCTAGATCTGAATGCACAGTCATTTTCCATGTGTACAAACTTGTATTCCAAAGGTGGGATGATGTTTTAAGGACCAGACACATCTGTCTGCAGATTTCTTTAGAGCGTATAGGTCATGAACAACTTTTCTCAGCCCAACCCTCAAGAATAAAGAAATTAAAAAAAAATCAAACAACAGAACTGCATTTGTTAATTTTGGATTGCACTTGCTGTATAACCCTCTGTAATTAAGAAGGGTTTAAGGCAGACTCCTAAATGTCTAAATTAGGTAGTGTTTTCTGTCCTGGTGCCAGTTGAATGTTAGGAACTATTAACAAGATGCTTGTTTTTTGTCATGGATTTAAGAATTCTTCAGATGAAGGAGAAGTGATTCACCCTTAAAATATTCATGGATGCTAGTCGGGTCACCCTATAAAGCAGTTTTAATGCTCAAATGCAAAGCTGCTGATGTATGCTCCAGCAGGCCATCACTTACAGAATGGAGCGGAGAGAATGAAGATCACATGGGGAAACTTAAGTCATAAAAGCTAAAAATAAAAAATTACCCAGAATCTTGAGGGTTACACTCTGGTCTTCATTGCTTGTGTAGGCAAAGAAAATCCCAACTTGATCAAGATGGTCTTGTGAATGTGGTAATTTACAAATCAGATAGCTAAGCAGTCAAGAAGCTAGACATAACTGACCATTTTAAAGGATGTTGTTAAGTTCTATTAGAGAATGGGAAACATGTACATTGCCATCCTAACTGGAGAATAGACCTTATACAGCAAGATGTTAATGTACAGGTAATGCCCGCTGGAACATAAGTTCATCCCTTCACAGCAGAAAATTAAGTGCTGCCGAAAAAGTTGGGCACTTTAATGACCACTATTTTTTTACAATCACTTTATATAGCACTGTTTAACAATCATAAAATTAAAACAAAAAGTAAATAAAAAAATGGAAAAAAAACACATTTGACAGTGTGTGTGCCTATGTGCATGAAAGCAGAAGTGAGTGAGAAAGATAGATCATCACTGACTGCAACAGTTAGACCATCAAGTTTGTTTTTGTTAAACATTAAGAGGTATGAAACTCTTAATGTGT